>NW_027219405.1:0-6774 GCF_027580195.1 Bos mutus
GATCAGGCATGTGATCAGTGCATGATCAGTCACATGATCAGTGTATGATCAGCCACGTGATCAGTGCATGATCAGCCACGTGATCAGTGCATGATCAGTCACGTGATCAGTGCATGATCAGCCACGTGATCAGTGCATGATCAGCCACGTGATCAGTGCATGATCAGCCACGTGATCAGTGCATGATCAGTCTGCGTGATCAGTGCATGATCAGCTGATCGTGATCAGTGTGCATGATCAGCCATGCATGATCAGTGCATGCATGCGGTCGCGTGATCAGTGCATGATCAGCCACGTGATCAGTGCATGATCAGCCGCGTGATCAGTGCATGATCAGCCACGTGATCAGTGCATGATCAGTCGCGTGATCAGTGCATGATCAGTCACGTGATCAGTGCATGATCAGCCTCGTGATCAGTGCATGATCAGCCACGTGATCAGTGCATGATCAGTCACGTGATCAGTGCATGATCAGCCACGTGATCAGTGCATGATCAGCCACGTGATCAGTGCATGAACAGTCACGTGATCAGTGCATGATCAGCCGCGTGATCAGTGCATGATCAGCCATCGTGATCAGTGCATGATCAGTCGCGTGATCAGTGCATGATCAGCCACGTGATCAGTGCATGATCAGCCGCACGTGATCAGTGCATGATCAGCCGCGTGATCAGTGCATGATCAGCCCGTGATCAGTGTGATCAGTGCATGATCAGTCACGTGATCAGTGCATGATCAGCCGCGTGATCAGTGCATGATCAGCCACGTGATCAGTGCATGATCAGCCACGTGATCAGTGCATCAGCCACGTGATCAGTGCATGATCAGGGCGCGTGATCAGTGCATGATCAGCCACGTGATCAGTGCATGATCAGCCACGTGATCAGTGCATGATCAGTCCCGTGATCAGTGCATGATCAGCCACGTGATCAGTGCATGATCAGCCGCGTGATCAGTGCATGATCAGCCGCGTGATCAGTGCATGATCAGTCACGTGATCAGTGTATGATCAGCCACGTGATCAGTGCATGATCAGCCGCGTGATCAGTGCATGATCGCGTGATCAGTGTGATCGTGATCAGTGCATGATCAGCCGTGATCAGTGCATGATCAGCGCGTGATCAGTGCATGATCAGCTCGTGATCAGTGCATGATCAGCCACGTGATCAGTGCATGATCAGGTGATCAGCCGTGTCAGTGCATGATCAGCCACGTGATCAGTGCATGATCAGCCCGCGTGATCAGTGCATGATCAGCCGCGTGATCAGTGCATGATCAGCCGCGTGATCAGTGCATGATCAGCCCGTGATCAGTGCATGATCAGCCACGTGATCAGTGCATGATCAGTCATCGCGTGATCAGTGCATGATCAGCCGCGTGATCAGTGCATGATCAGCCGCGTGATCAGTGCATGATCAGCCACGTGATCAGTGCATGATCAGCCACGTGATCAGTGCATGATCAGCCACGTGATCAGTGCATGATGCGTGATCAGTGCATGCGTGATCACGTGATCAGTGCATGATCAGCCGCGTGATCAGTGCATGATCAGCCACGTGGTGATCAGTGCATGATCAGCCACGTGATCAGTGCATGATCAGCCACGTGATCAGTGCATGATCAGCCACGTGATCAGTGCATGATCAGCCGCGTGATCAGTGCATGATCAGCCACGTGATCACGTGATCAGTGTGTGATCAGTGCATGATCAGCCCGTGATCAGTGCATGATCAGCCACGTGATCAGTGCATGATCAGCCACGTGATCAGTGCATGATCAGCCACGTGATCAGTGCATGATCAGTCACGTGATCAGTGCATGATCAGTCACGTGATCAGTGCATGATCAGCCACGTGATCAGTGCATGATCAGCCACGTGATCAGTGCATGATCAGCCACGTGATCAGTGCATGATCAGCCACGTGATCAGTGCATGATGCCACGTGATCAGTGCATGATCAGTGCGTGATCAGTGCATGATCAGCCACGTGATCAGTGCATGATCAGCCGCGTGATCAGTGCATGATCAGCCCGCGTGATCAGTGTGCATGATCAGTCGCGTGATCAGTGCATGATCAGCCGCGTGATCAGTGCATGATCAGCCCCGTGATCAGTGCATGATCACGTGATCAGTGCATGATCAGCCACGTGATCAGTGCATGATCAGCCGCGTGATCAGTGCATGATCAGTCACGTGATCAGTGCATGATCAGCCCGCGTGATCAGTGCATGATCAGCCGTGATCAGTGCATGAGTGCATGTGATCAGTGCATGATCAGCCACGTGATCAGTGCATGATCAGCCAGCGTGATCAGTGCATGATCAGCCCCGTGATCAGTGCATGATCAGCCACGTGATCAGTGCATGATCAGCCACGTGATCAGTGCATGATCAGCCACGTGATCAGTGCATGATCAGTCACGTGATCAGTGCATGATCAGCCACGTGATCAGTGCATGATCAGTCACGTGATCAGTGCATGATCAGCCCGTGATCAGTGCATGATCACCGTGATCGTGATCAGTGCATGATCAGCCACGTGATCAGTGCATGATCAGCCACGTGATCAGTGCATGATCAGTCACGTGATCAGTGCATGATCAGCCGCGTGATCAGTGCATGATCAGCCACGTGATCAGTGCATGATCAGCCACGTGATCAGTGCATGATCAGCCCGTGATCAGTGCATGATCAGCCGCGTGATCAGTGCATGACGTGATCCACGTGATCAGTGCATGATCAGTCCGCGTGATCAGTGCATGATCAGCCACGCTTCGTCAGTGCATGATCAGCCCGCGTGATCAGTGCATGATCAGCCACGTGATCAGTGCATGATCAGCCGCGTGATCAGTGCATGATCAGCCTTCGTGATCAGTGCATGATCAGTCCCGCGTGATCAGTGCATGATCAGCCCGTGATCAGTGCATGATCAGCCGCGTGATCAGTGCATGATCAGTCACGTGATCAGTGCATGATCAGCCGCGTGATCAGTGCATGATCAGCCACGTGATCAGTGCATGATCAGCCACGTGATCAGTGCATGATCAGCCATCGTGATCAGTGCATGATCAGCCCGTGATCAGTGCATGATCAGTCCGCGTGATCAGTGCATGATCAGCCACGTGATCAGTGCATGATCAGCCACGTGATCAGTGCATGATCAGCCGCGTGATCAGTCATGTGCACGTGATCAGTCACATGATCAGTGCATGATCAGTCACGTGATCAGTGCATGATCAGCGCGTGATCAGTGCATGATCAGCCGCGTGATCAGTGCATGATCAGCCACGTGATCAGTGCATGATCAGTCACGTGATCAGTGCATGATCAGCCGCGTGATCAGTGCATGATCAGCCACGTGATCAGTGCATGATCAGCCACGTGATCAGTGCATGATCAGTCTTCGTGAGTGCATGATCAGTCACGTGATCAGTGCATGATCAGTCGTGATCAGTGCATGATCAGCCCGTGATCAGTGCATGATCAGTCGCGTGATCAGTGCATGATCAGCCACGTGATCAGTGCATGATCAGTCGCGTGATCAGTGCATGATCAGCCGCGCGTGATCAGTGCATGATCAGCCGCGTGATCAGTGCATGATCAGCCACGTGATCAGTGCATGATCAGCCGCGTGATCAGTGCATGATCAGCCACGTGATCAGTGCATGATCAGCCGCGTGATCAGTGCATGATCAGCCGCGTGATCAGTGCATGATCAGCCGCGTGATCAGTGCATGATCAGCCTCGTGATCAGTGATCAGCCGCGTGATCAGTGCATGATCAGCCGTCACGTGATCAGTGCATGATCAGTCACGTGATCAGTGCATGATCAGCCACGTGATCAGTGCATGATCAGCCGCGTGATCAGTGCATGATCAGCCGTGATCAGTGCATGATCAGCCACGTGATCAGTGCATGATCAGCCGCGTGATCAGTGCATGATCAGTCACGTGATCAGTGCATGATCATCGTGATCAGTGCATGATCGATCACGTGATCAGTGCATGATCAGATCGCGTGATCAGTGCATGATCATCAGCGCGTGATCAGTGCATGATCAGTCGCGTGATCAGTGCATGATCAGCCGCGTGATCAGTGCATGATCAGCCACGTGATCAGTGCGATCATCGTGATCAGTCGTGATGATCAGATGCGTGATCAGTGCATGATCAGGCGCGTGATCAGTGCATGATCATCCGCGTGATCAGTGCATGATCAGCCGCGTGATCAGTGCATGATCAGCCACGTGATCAGTGCATGATCAGCCACGTGATCAGTGCATGATCAGCCCGCGTGATCAGTGCATGATCAGCCACGTGATCAGTGCATGATCAGCCACGTGATCAGTGCATGATCAGTCCGCGTGATCAGTGCATGATCAGCCACGTGATCAGTGCATGATCAGCCGCGTGATCAGTGCATGATCAGTCCGCGTGATCAGTGCATGATCAGCCCGCGTGATCAGTGCATGATCAGCCCACGTGATCAGTGCATGATCAGCCGCGTGATCAGTGCATGATCAGCCACGTGATCAGTGCATGATCAGCCACGTGATCAGTGCATGATCAGCAGTGCATGATCGTGATCAGTGCATGATCAGCCACGTGATCAGTGCAGCCGTGATCAGTGCGCGTGATCAGTGCGTGATCAGTGCATGATCTCGCGTGATCAGTGCATGATCAGTCCACGTGATCAGTGCATGATCAGCCACGTGATCAGTGTATGATCAGTGCGTGATCAGTGCGTGATCATCATGATCAGCCACGTGATCAGTGCATGATCAGCCACGTGATCAGTGCATGATCAGTCCGTGTGATCAGTGCATGATCAGCCACGTGATCAGTGCATGATCAGCCACGTGATCAGTGCATGATCAGCCACGTGATCAGTGCATGATCAGCCACGTGATCAGTGCATGATCAGCCACGTGATCAGTGCATGATCAGCCCGTGATCAGTGTGATCGTGATCAGTGCATGATCAGCCCGTGATCAGTGCATGATCAGCCGCGTGATCAGTGCATGATCAGCCACGTGATCAGTGCATGATCAGCCCCGTGATCAGTGCATGATCAGTCACGTGATCAGTGCATGATCAGTGCGTGATCAGTGCATGATCAGCCGCGTGATCAGTGCATGTCAGCCCGTGATCAGTGTGCATGATCAGTCCGTGATCAGTGCATGATCAGCCGCGTCGCGTGATGATCAGTGCGTGATCAGTGCATGATCAGCCACGTGATCAGTGCATGATCAGCCACGTGATCAGTGCATGATCAGCCCGTGATCAGTGCATGATCAGGCCGTGATCAGTGCATGATCAGCCGCGTGATCAGTGCATGATCAGTCCGTGATCAGTGCATGATCAGCCCCGTGATCAGTGCATGATCAGGCGTGATCAGTGCATGATCAGCCGCGTGATCAGTGCATGATCAGCCCGTGATCAGTGCATGATCGATCGCGTGATCAGTGCATGATCAGTCACGTGATCAGTGCATGATCAGCCACGTGATCAGTGCATGATCAGTCACGTGATCAGTGCATGATCAGCCACGTGATCAGTGCATGATCAGCCACGTGATCAGTGCATGATCAGCCGCGTGATCAGTGCATGTGATGCCGCGTGATCAGTGCATGATCAGCAGCGTGATCAGTGCATGATCAGCGCGTGATCAGTGCATGATCAGTCCGTGATCAGTGCATGATCAGCCACGTGATCAGTGCATGATCAGCCACGTGATCAGTGCATGATCAGCCACGTGATCAGTGCATGATCAGCCACGTGATCAGTGCATGATCAGTCGCGTGATCAGTGCATGATCAGCCACGTGATCAGTGCATGATCAGCCGCGTGATCAGTGCATGATCAGCCCGCGTGATCAGTGCATGATCAGCCACGTGATCAGTGCATGATCAGTCACGTGATCAGTGCATGATCAGCCACGTGATCAGTGCATGATCAGCCGCGTGATCGGTGCATGATCAGCCACGTGATCAGTGCATGATCAGCCGCGTGATCAGTGCATCGTGATCGCGTGATCAGTGCATGATCAGCCACGTGATCAGTGCATGATCAGCCGCGTGATCAGTGCATGATCAGCCGCGTGATCAGTGCATGATCAGCCACGTGATCAGTGCATGATCAGCCGCGTGATCAGTGCATGATCAGCCACGTGATCAGTGCATGATCAGCCGCGTGATCAGTGCATGATCAGTCGTGCGTGATGATGTGCCGTGATCAGTGCATGATCAGCCGCGTGATCAGTGCATGATCAGCCCGCGTCGGTGCGTGCATCATGTCGCGTGATCCGTGTGATGAGTCCCGTGATCAGTGCATGATCAGCCGCGTGATCAGTGCATGATCAGCCCACGTGATCGGTGCATGATCAGCCACGTGATCAGTGCATGATCAGCCACGTGATCAGTGCATGATCAGCCACGCGTGATCAGTGCATGATCAGCCACGTGATCGTGTGCATGATCAGCCACGTGATCAGTGCATGATCAGTCGCGTGATCAGTGCATGATCAGCCCGCGTGATCAGTGCATGATCAGCCGCGTGATCAGTGCATCAGCGCGTGATCAGTGCATGATCGCGTGATCGGTGCATGATCAGCTTCGTGATCAGTGCATGATCAGCCGCGTGATCGGTGCATGATCAGGCGCGTGATCAGTGCATGATCAGTCCGTGATCAGTGCATGATCAGCCGCGTGATCAGTGCATGATCGTCCCACGTGATCAGTGCATGATCAGCCACGTGATCAGTGCGCGATCAGCT
>NW_027219406.1:0-2553 GCF_027580195.1 Bos mutus
GGCAGGTGTCACGAGGCTCAGCTGTCGACATATCAAAAATGAGCAGGCAGGCACACGCTGTCTAGCTGGTCGAGCAGTGAAAAGAAGAGCAGGCAGGTGTCTCGTGAGCCCAGGTGGCGGGCCATCAGCAGATGAACAGGCAGGTGTCACGCGGCCCAGCTGGCGATTATCACAGATGAGCAGGCAGGTGTCACGCGCTTGCTGGCATTATCACAGATGAGCAGGCAGATGTCGCAGGCAGGGGTCGCGCGGCTCAGCTGTACATTCAAGCAGATGAGCAGGCATGCGTCGCGCGCTCAGCTGTCGATTATCAACCAGATGAGCAGGCAGGTGTCGCGCCAGCTGTCGACATCAACCAGAAGAACAGGCAGGTGTCACGTGCTCAGCTGGCGATTATCAAGCAGATGAGCAGGCAGGTGTCACCGCGTTCAGCTGGCCACATCGCCAGATGAGCAGGCAGGTCAGGGGGCCCAGCTGGCGATTATCACAGCAGACAGGCAGTGTCGCGCGGCTCAGCTGGCGTCATTATCAAGCAGATGAGCAGGCAGGTGTCGCGCCGGTTCAGCTGGCGAGTATCGCAGATGAACAGGCAGGTGTCATGGGGCTCAGCTGTCGATTATCAGGCAGATGAAAGCAGGCAGGTGTCGCCGGCTCAGCTGGCCACATCAAGCAGATGATCAGGCAGGTGTCGCGCCCAGCTGGCGATTATCAAGCATGATGAGCAGGCAGGTGTCGCTACTGGCTCAGCTGGTGATTATCAGCAGATGAGCAGGCAGGTGTCGCGCGGCTCAGCTGTCGATTATCAGCAGATGAGCATGCAGGTGTCATGCCCAGCTTTCCGTCGCAGGCAGGATCAGCTGTTCAGCAATCATTATCAAGATGAGCAGGCAGGTGTCAGGGGCGCTCAGCTGGCGATTATCAAGCAGATGAGCAGGCAGGTCGTCAGCTGCGAATATCAAGCAGATGAGCAGGCAGGTGTCACACGGTTCAGCAGATGAACAGGAGCCCAGCAGGCGATTATCACAGGCAGGTATCACGGGCTCAGCTGACGACAGTCAAAAAATGAGCAGGCAGGAGTCGCGGGCTCATCTGTCGATTATCAAGCAGATAGCAGGCAGGTGTCGCGCTGCCCAGCTGGCGATTATCAAGCAGATGAGCAGGCAGGTGTCATGGATCAGCTGGCCAGTCAAGCAGATGAGCAGGCAGGTGCCGTCACATGCTCAGCTTGCGAATATCAACCAGAAGAGCAGGCATGTGTCGCGCGGATCAGCTTGCGATTATCAAGCAGATGAGCAGGCAGGTGTTGCGGGGCTCAGCTGTCGATAATCAAGCACATGAGCAGGCAGGTGTCGTGGCTCAGCTGTCGATTATCAAGCAGATGATCAGGCAGGTGTCGCGTAGCTCAGCTGTCGATTATCAAGCAGATGAGCAGGCAGGTGTCCCGCGTCTCAGCTGTCGATTATGAAGCAGATGAGCAGGCAGGTGTCGCGCGGCTCAGCTGTCAGTTATCAAGCAGATGAGCAGGCAGGTGTCGCGCGGCTCAGCTGGCGATTATCAAGCAGATGAGCAGGCAGGTGTCGCGCGTCTCAGTTGGCGATTATCAATCAGATGAGCAGGCAGGTGTCACGCCCTCAGTTGGCGATAATCAAGCAGATGAACAGGCAGGTGTCGCGGCTCAGCTGCGATAATCACCAGATGAGCAGGCAGGTGTCGCCGGGCTCAGCTGTCGATTATCAAGCAGATGAGCAGGCAGGTGTCGCGTGGCTCAGCTTTCGAATATCAAGCAGATGAGCAGGCAGGTGTCGCGCCCCAGCTGTCGATTATCAAACAGATGAGCAGGCAGGTGTCGGGGGCTCCAGCTGTCGATTATCAAGCAGATGAGCAGGCAGGTGTCGCGGGGCTCAGCTGGCGATTATCAGCAGATGAGCAGGCAGGTGTCGACGGTTCAGCTGTCGATTATCAAGCAGATGAGCAGGCAGGTGTCGCGGCCCAGCTGGTCGATTATCAATCAGATGAGCAGGCAGGCGTCGCGCGGCTCAGCTGTGCATTATCAAGCAGATGAGCAGGCAGGTGTCGCGCGGCTCAGCTGGCCACAGTCAAGCAGATGAGCAGGCAGGTGTCGCGCGGGTCAGCTGTCGATTATGAAGCAGATGAGCAGGCAGGTCAGCTCGCATTATGAAGTGCCTGAGCAGCTGGCATAGCCCAGCTGTCGAATCGCAGATGAGCAGGCAGGTGTCACGTGGCTCAGCTGGCGATTATCACAGATGAGCAGGCAGGTGTCACGCAGCTCAGCTGGCCACAGCAATCACAGATGAACAGGCAGGTGTCACGCGCCCAGCTGGTGATTATCAAGCAGATGAGCAGGCAGGTGTCGCGGGGCTCAGCTGGTCGATTATCACAGATGAGCAGGCAGGTGTCGCGCGCTCAGCTGTCGATTATCAGCAGATGAGCAGGCAGATGTCGCGCTGCTCAGCTGTCGATTATCGCAAATGAGCAGGCAGGTGTCACGTTCAGCTTTCCAATATCAAACAGATTAATAGGCAGGTGTCAGGG
>NW_027219407.1:0-6493 GCF_027580195.1 Bos mutus
TTCCAAGTCCATAGTGTTGCAAGGAGTCAAACATTACTGAAACAACTGAACACACACACATACATATGTGTATACATGTATATTTTATAGTGGTATGAAAAATAATTCTGTAGGACTTCCCTGGTGATCCAGTATTTATGACTCCCCTCACTTCAGGCCAGGGTCATGCTTGTCCCTGTCAGAGACCTATGATCCCAGGCCACTGGGTGTGGCAAAAAAAAAAAAAAGAAAGGAATAACCTTGTTTTGTGATGTCATCTTAGATTTAATGGAAATTTCTGTTTTTCTCTAAGCAGAATCCAGCCTACTAAATTCATGTCACAAGTCACTAATGGGATGCCAAGCTGCATTATATGGGCAAATGGTTTAATTTTTAGGTTTTAGGTTTTTTTTTTTTTATTTTTAAAATATGTTTTAATGTTTTTACATTTTTTTTTTAATTTGGGAACAAACAAAGTAGAATATTTTGACAGTGGAAAATTACAGGATATCTAGAACAGTGTCACAAATAAAGTTTTATTTGAACACAGCCGTGATCATTTGCTGCCGCTGTTGCTAAGTCCACTTTAGTAGTCGTCCCGACTCTGTGTGGCCCCATAGACAGCAAGCCCATCACCAATTCCCTGTCCCTGGTTCTCAGGCAAGAACACCGGGTGGTACCGAGGCTATTTCACTCTGCTAATGCGAGACTGCGTGGCGCAATGCCCGTTTATTTCTCTAGGGCCTTTAGAGAGCAATTTTGCACACTCATGGCTGTAGAGAACAAAATGAACATTCCAAACCCCCATGGCTCACAGCTCCTGAAGTCCAGTTGACTCCAGTACGGCTAAACACTTCCTATTCTGAGTCCCACTGGAGATGAAGCTGGGTATCTCTGTCTCCCCGCCCCAGAAAGATTTTCTCTGGAAATATGCACTGCTTACTGTGTCCAGTCCGTGAAACTCCTACCTGCTCTCAAAAAGCCTTTTCTCAGTGAGGCTGTATCAGGAGTTCCAAGCCTTTAGCCATTCTAATCAATCCATAGTATCCAAATGAATTTGCTCCAATCAGGTTCCTGAGCCAGTTTTCCCCATGGAATCTTTCAATCAGAAACCTTTCTACTAAAATTGTTAAGAGAGGAAAAAGAATGTGTGGAGTGCTTTCCCACCCAGGGTTGTTTTCCAGGTCTCAGGGTGGTGAGTCCCCGCCTTCCCTCTCTGGCATCAGAGGCCCATCTCTTATCTCAGTTTATCTGCATCTTTAGTTATTTTGGGATTCAATAAGCTTAAGGGGAAGTGGTCCACAGCAACTATTCCAACAGAGTCTGGGCTGACATCAGGAATGGAAAAAAGCAGGGAGTTCTCCTCAATACTTGGAAAATTTTCCACAGCTGCAAACAGCAAACCCTGTCTCTTCTGGGAGCAAGGGTGGTGGGTTGGGGCGGGTGAATAGTGAGAGAGCAGAAAAGCAAGCTACTCCCAAATGATCTGCGCCAAGAAGACTCAGCACCGCTGAGTTTCAGGGTCTCACTGTGGATCTTCATGCTGAACCAGGAACTTTTTCTGAGCAGGGCTCAAATGCTTTCTTAAAGCCAGGTCAGGGGTGTCCAGGTCACACCCTGGTCCCCATCCTTCTGCCTTCCTCACTCACTCCCGTCTTCTCTCTCCTTCTTCCCCTTTGCCAAAGCAAAGATTATATCTCAAGCTTTCCTTCCCACTGCCTTTACAACCCTGTGCACACAGATACATAGAAGGAGGGAGGGTTTCAGAGTAGAAATATGTGTATTTCCATTTCATATAAAAAGGTAACAGAGTCACTGAATTAGAACAAAAAGTAAGTTCACTGATGAACGATCTCAAGTGTTGTAACCAGATATAACATCAAAAACACTGTTCTTATCAAATCAACATGTGTTCACATAGAATTTACAATAATAGTGTCCATTACATCTCAATGAAACAGGAAAAAAATACAGAACGACCATTGAAAGAGCTCGTTTTGAACTCTTTTAAGATGGTTGATGGTGAGAGTGCTGTGCCTGGTTGCTCAGATTGATGTCCTGACTTCTTGCGACCCCATAGACTGTAGCCAGCGGGCTCCTCTGTCCATGGACTTCTCCGAGCAAAAATGCTTTGGATTGCCTTGCCATGGCCTTCTACAATGTTGGTGAGTATCAAAACCCAGACTGAGGACTTCCCTCTGATGGTCCATGGGTTGAGAATCTGCCCTTCCAATGCAGGGAATGTGCATTTTAATACATGGTGGTTAAGATCCCATATGCCAGAGGGCAGTAGAAGGACAACAAGGATCTGCATGCCATGGCTAAGACTCGAAGACAGCGAAATAAATGAATAAAAATATATATATTTTTTGAAGGTACATACTCTTTACATTCTTCTGGATGTATTGTAAGCATGATATTAACAGTTTATTTATTTATGGACCACCTGAGACTCCTGCAGGATCTTAGTTTTCTGACCGGGGACTGAACCCAGATCACCAGAGTGATAGCATTGAGCAGTAGCGCTGGTTTGCCAGAAATTCCCTAGTTTGATTACTTAAAAGGGTTTATTTTTGTTAGTACATGCCCAAAGATTACATCCTTTGCTGTGTTTACACTACAATAAAAACATTTTGGATGTCAATTTTAAAATGTTTCTAAAAACTTAGGGAAAGGAAGGGAAAATGTTGACTACATATTTGTATGCTTCTAGGCTTCCCCTAATGGCTCAGACAGTAGATCTGCCTGCAGTAGAAGGGAGGCGAGGTTTGATCCCTGGTTCAGGAAGATCTCCTGGAGAAAGGAATGGCTATCCACTTCCAGTATGCTTGCCTCAGAGAATTCCATGGATAGGAGCTGAGAACTATCCATGTGGGTTTCAAAAGTCAACACAACTGGATGACTTCTTTACTTTCATTTTCATATCTTCTAAAGATTGTTCAAATCTCAGAATCACCTGGGACATTATTAAACATAGAATTCAGGGCTGCATATCATACCTAAGAAACTAAAATTGCCTGAGGAGGCCTGCAGGCATCTGAAAGTTCAATCTTTGCCTCACTTGATTCCTGATGTGGCGTAGGTCCAAGCGTGTAAAATCATCCAATACTTTGGGAAGATTGATCTCTGGTGGTTCAGCAGTTAAAAATCCCACCTGTTAATGCAGGAGACCTGGTTTCAATGAAAGGGTTGGAAAGATCTCCTGGAGGAAGGAAATGGCAACCCGGTCCCGATATTCTTGCTGGAATGGACAGAGGGCTGTGAGCTGCAGTCTATGGAGTCACAAGACTCAGACACAACAACAGCTAAACCACAACAGTGAAAGTGAGTCCCTCAGTCGTGTCACGACCTTCCTGACATGGATATATACAGTCCATGGAATCGTCAAGGCTAGAATACTGGACTGGGTAGCCTTTCCTGTCTCAGGGGATTTTCCCAACAGGGATCAAACTCAGGTCTCCCATTGCAGGCGGGTCTTTACCAGCTGAGGCACAGAGACAAACAACAGTAAAGCTTATGCTTAAATATCAAGAATCTACTCCTTGGAGACCCTGAGGTTGAGGGTCGGAATTAATTTTTCTTCATGTAGCACTGAGCACCTGCCTTGGGAGAAAGCGTGATATTAGTAATTCAGCAAACCAATCCCAGATCTTTGTGGCCAGGCTGGGAGCTTCACATCCTCCCCACCACTCTTCAGAGATTCTAGGACCTCCACACTCTGTCCTGGGGCTTCTGGATGTCCTTACATTACTAAAAGGAAGTTAGGGTATAAGCAAAGCTCAGAGATCTGGATCAAACTTCTCAGTTTGGGCCACATTACCACCAAATCTCTGGGCTGTGGCATGAAACCCTCAGTGAATCTAAAGTTTCCTCATGTCTTGTGTAAAAACATATTCTAGTCAACAGTTGTTTGAGTGGGGCCTGAGAGTCTTGAGTTTCTCTAAACTCAGGTGTTGCCAGGCTGCTTAAAGTGTCCATATTAAACAGTGGTACTAGAGGTTTGAAAAGTACTGATTGATTTTGAAAGTTCTGGTTGATTTTGCCGATCTTGCTCATACCCACAGAATAAGGATCTCCAGGAATGGGACCAGGAGTCAAGAACACTAGCGTCTCAGATATTTCTAAGAGCAGGTAGGGTGCAACGTGAAGCTACACACCACAATGTGTAGCCAGGCACATCACCCTACCATCAGCCTATTTTGGGCTTCATTGTATCCTACAAATCCATATGTTGAGGACTTTCCCCCAATGATCAGTGGCTAAGCTCTCACTCCCGTGCAGGGGCTGGGCCGGTCCCTGGTCAGGGAACTAGATCCCATATTGCTAGTCAAAGACACATGCCACAACTAACAATTGGTGCCATCAAATAAGTGGTCATTTTAAAAAATTATCTGTAAGTCCTAACCCTACACTTTGGAATGTGACTATATTTGTAGATTATATTCTTAACAAGGTAGTTAAACTCATGAGAGTCACTAGGGTAAGCCCTAGTCCAATCTGATTAGTTCTCTACATACAAAGAGGCAATTCCTGGAGCCAGTGGTTAGAGGCTCAAATTTTCTGACCAGACTGTTTCAATCCCTGGACTGGAAACTAAGACTAGAAGTGAAGCAGCATGGCCAGAAAAAAAAAAGAGAAATTAGGACCACACAAGACATCGAGATGCATGGACATAAAGGGACAGGAGGACAGAGGGAATGCAGCTGTTTGTGCATCAGGGAAAGAGATCTCCCAGAAACCACACTGTCAACACCTTGATCCTGGACTTCTAGCCTCAGAACTGGGAGAAAGCAATTTCCTGTTGTTGATCTCTTGTATGTCTTGTGGCACCTTGGTACATTAATGCGTTCTTTAGATCAGGAGTCCCTAGGAGAGGGCTCACCTCCAAGGACAGGTGGGAGTATGCAGGTGATGACTCAGCTCCCAGGTGACTTCTAAACATCAACAAATGCCCACCCCAGATTTTCAGGACACAGCCTGCCTGTGGATCCCCTTCTTGCAGACCACTGCTGCTAAGTCCCCACCCAGCTCGTTCTGGCTAACTCTTTACTTCTCTCCTAGACGCGAGGGACAGAGACGCGAGGCAGAGCAAGGCCTGTGCTCAAACCATCCTGGTGTGAAGGGAGTATGTGTTTTAACAAAAAATAAAAAAAAGGAAGAAAACCCTAGCTGTCACTTGCAAACAACACTGGATGTACAGAAAAAGCCTTCACATGTTATGTTAGGAAGAAGCAGAGGACATGATTTCAACACTTTTCTTCAGGAAGGTTTCCAGGAAGGAGGACAGCATGCTTTCTGTAAGATGGGTTGAGAGCAGATGAATTTATTGGAAGGCCTTTGGGTCTGGCAGAAAGGAATATGAGTGGGAGGGGTATGTCTCGTCTTCAGTTCTCTCTACCTCCAGAAGTTTTATGATATGGGCCATGGTCACAGGGCCCTAGAGATCAGGAGAGGGATGTTTTTGGTGACTTCAACAAGCCTGACGACAGAAGGCTGCCTCTCAGCAGCCAACATCAGATTTCGGGCCATCTGCCAGGCTCAAGAAAATGACTCCACTATGAACTTCTTGGTAGTCCAGAGTGGCATAGACTTGCACTACTGCTGAGGCATGGATTTTGCTACACAGTTAGAATCCAAGATCCTGGCAAGTCACAACGCTCTTGGCCACAACAGAAACAAACAAAACAAACAAAAGAAAGACAGACATGACCTTTTCCACCTTCTTTCCTTCCATAGTCAACCCCACGGCTGAGTCCAGTTCAAGTCCATTACATATTGATGAGGAAGCTCCTTTGGGCCAGGGTTGAGTGACATGTATCAGCCTGAGTCACTCACCAACAGGGCTGGGCATTCCATACCAACCGGTAACCTGGTACCCAGTAGGAGGTCAGGCCCTCCAGGACACATGCTGGTGCCTGCTGACCTACAGATCAGGGCACAATGAGAATGGACTCTACAAAGGTGGCCAGAAGGCACACCTTTCGGAGAGCACTAATCCCAGGTGGCCAGACTCTTCCCCACTTCCTCCGTCTCTAGGGAGAACTTGCGCTCATTCATTGTTCTCACAAATGTTTTCCTCTTCTACTCCCCTGGAACAGCTTTATCTCAGAAATTGTTGTTGTTCATTTGCCCAGTTGTATCTGCAGCCATGGACCACAATGCTGAACCTCCCTGTCCCTCACCATTTCTAAAAGTTTGCCCAAGTTAAGTGTCCATTGCGGTGATGCAATCCAGCCATCTCATTCTCATACCCTTTTCTCTTTCAGGCCATCTCACATAACCAATAACCAGTCCTCTCCCAGGATGCTCTAAATTCTGTGTCCAACCAGACCCATGCACCTGGTTGACTGCATTTGCAGTTTTGGGCCATATAGGCCACGACACACATTATCTGTGCCAACTTTGCTCTATATAAATAATATTTCATCAACTGTCTTACCTTGCTTCCTTTCAGTCAAAGCAATTTACCCTTTACTGAAGGGGCTTATTTCACTGAAATCTTCCTGCTTCTCCA
>NW_027219408.1:0-11736 GCF_027580195.1 Bos mutus
CACGTGATCGGTGCATGCGGCCACGTGATCAGTGCATGATCAGCTTCGTGATCAGTGCATGATCAGCCATTGGATCAGTGCATGATCAGGCGCGTGAATCGGTGCATGATCAGTCACGTGATCAGTGCATGATCAGCCACGTTATCAGTGCATGATCAGCCCGTGATCAGTGCATGATCAGCCACGTGATCAGTGCATGCACATTCACGTGATCGTGTGCATGATCAGCCGTGATCAGTGCATGATCATTCCGTGATCAGTGCATGATCAGCCACGTGATCAGTGCATGATCAGTCAGGTGATCAGTGCATCCGGTCAGCCGCGTGATGCATAATCAGCCACGTGATCAGTGCATGATCAGCCACGTGATCAGTGCATGATCAGCCACGTGATCAGTGCATGATCATCGGCGTGATCAGTGCATGATCAGTCGCGTGATCAGTGCATGATCAGTCAGCGTGATCAGTGCATGATCAGCCCGTGATCAGTGCATGATCAGCCGCGTGATCAGTGCATGATCAGTCGCGTGATCGGTGCATGATCAGCCACGTGATCAGTGCATGATCAGTCACGTGATCAGTGCATGATCAGTCGCGTGATCAGTGCATGATCACCCGCGTGATCAGTGCATGATCAGTCACGTGATCAGTGCATGATAGCCACATGATCAGTGCATGATCAGCCACGTGATCAGTGCATGATCAGTCACGTGATCAGTGCATGATCAGCCACGTGATCAGTGCATGATCAGCCACGTGATCAGTGCATGATCAGCCACGTGATCAGTGTATGATCAGCCACGTGATCAGTATGATCACCCGTGGTGATCAGTGCATGATCAGCCCGTGATCAGTGCATGATCAGCCATGTGATCAGTGCATGATCAGCCACGTGATCAGTGCATGATCAGCCGCGTGATCAGTGCATGATCAGCCACGTGATCAGTGCATGATCAGTCCGTGATCAGTGCATGATCAGCCACGTGATCAGTGCATGATCAGGCTCGTGATCAGTGCATGATCAGTCACGTGATCAGTGCATGATCAGCCACGTGATCAGTGCATGATCAGCCCGTGATCAGTGCATGATCAGCCACGTGATCAGTGCATGATCAGTCGCGTGATCAGTGCATGATCAGCCAGCGTGATCAGTGCATGATCAGCCCGCGTGATCAGTGCATGATCAGCCACGTGATCAGTGCATGATCAGTCACGTGATCAGTGTATGATCAGTTCGTGATCAGTGCATGATCAGCCGCGTGATCAGTGCATGATCAGGCGCGTGATCAGTGCATGATCAGCCCGCGTGATCAGTGCATGATCAGTCACGTGATCAGTGCATGATCAGCCACGTGATCAGTGCATGATCAGCCACGTGATCAGTGCATGATCAGTCGCGTGATCAGTGCATGATCAGCCGCGTGATCAGTGCATGATCAGCCGCGTGATCAGTGCAGTGATCAGCCACGTGATCAGTGCATGATCAGCCACGTGATCAGTGCATGATCAGCCACGTGATCAGTGCATGATCAGTGCGTGATCAGTGTGATCAGTGCATGATCAGTCCCGTGATCAGTGCATGATCAGCCGCGTGATCAGTGCATGATCAGCCGCGTGATCAGTGCATGATCAGCCGCGTGATCAGTGCATGATCAGTCGCGTGATCAGTGCATGATCAGCCGCGTGATCAGTGCATGATCAGCCACGTGATCAGTGCATGATCAGCCACGTGATCAGTGCATGATCAGCCACGTGATCAGTGCATGATCAGTCCGTGATCAGTGCATGATCAGCCCCGTGATCAGTGCATGATCAGCCGCGTGATCAGTGCATGATCAGCCACGTGATCACATGATCAGTCACGTGATCAGTGCATGATCAGCCGCGTGATCAGTGCATGATCAGCGCGTGATCAGTGCATGATCAGCCGCGTGATCAGTGCATGATCAGCCACGTGATCAGTGCATGATCAGCCCGCGTGATCAGTGCATGATCAGTCACGTGATCAGTGCATGATCAGCCGCGTGATCAGTGCATGATCAGCCACGTGATCAGTGCATGATCAGTCACGTGATCAGTGCATGATCAGCCGCGTGATCAGTGCATGATCAGTCACGTGATCAGTGCATGATCAGCCACGTGATCAGTCATGTGCGTGATCGTGTGCATGATCAGATCAGCGTGATCAGTGCATGATCAGCCACGTGATCAGTGCATGATCAGCCACGTGATCAGTGCATGATCAGCCACGTGATCAGTGCATGATCAGTCACGTGATCAGTGCATGATCAGCCGCGTGATCAGTGCATGATCAGCGCGTGATCAGTGCATGATCAGCCACGTGATCAGTGCATGATCAGCCACGTGATCAGTGCATGATCAGCCCGTGATCAGTGCATGATCAGTCACGTGATCAGTGCATGATCAGCCACGTGATCAGTGCATCAGCCACGTGATCAGTGCATGATCAGCCACGTGATCAGTGCATGATCAGCCGCGTGATCAGTGCATGATCAGCCACGTGATCAGTGCATGATCAGCCGCGTGATCAGTGCATGATCAGCCGCGTGATCAGTGCATGATCAGCCGCGTGATCAGTGCATGATCAGCCACGTGATCAGTGCATGATCAGCCACGTGATCAGTGCATGATCAGCCGCGTGATCAGTGCATGATCAGCCGCGTGATCAGTGCATGATCAGTCACGTGATCAGTGCATGATCATCCGTGATCAGTGCATGATCAGCCGCGTGATCAGTGCATGATCAGCCACGTGATCAGTGCATGATCAGCCGCGTGATCAGTGCATGATCAGCCACGTGATCAGTGCATGATCAGCCCGCGTGATCAGTGCATGATCAGCCACGTGATCAGTGCATGATCAGGCACGTGATCAGTGCATGATCAGCCACGTGATCAGTGCATGATCAGCCACGTGATCAGTGCATGATCAGCCGTGATCAGTGCATGATCAGCCGCGTGATCAGTCGTGCGTGATCAGTGCATGATCAGCCACGTGATCAGTGCATGATCAGCCACGTGATCAGTGCATGATCAGCCACGTGATCAGTGCATGATCAGCCACGTGATCAGTGCATGATCAGTCCGCGTGATCAGTGCATGATCAGTCCGTGATCAGTGCATGATCAGCCGCGTGATCAGTGCATGATCAGCCACGTGATCAGTGCATGATCAGTCACGTGATCAGTGCATGATCAGTCCGCGTGATCAGTGCATGATCAGCCACGTGATCAGTGCATGATCAGCCACGTGATCAGTGCATGATCAGCCACGTGATCAGTGCATGATCAGTGCCGTGATCAGTGCATGATCAGCCACGTGATCAGTGCATGATCAGCCCGTGATCAGTGCATGATCAGTGCGTGATCAGTGCATGATCATCCGTGATGTGATCAGTGCGTGATCAGTGCCGTGATCATGTGTGATCAGTGTGTGCATGATCAGTGCGTGATCAGTGCATGATCAGTGCGTGATCAGTGCATGATCAGCCCGTGATGATCGTGTGCTGCGTGATCAGCCACGTGATCAGTGCATGTCAGATCAGCGCGTGATCAGTGCATGATCAGTCACGTGATCAGTGCATGATCAGCCGCGTGATCAGTGCATGATCAGCCACGTGATCAGTGCATGATCAGCCGCGTGATCAGTGCATGATCAGTCCGCGTGATCAGTGCATGATCAGTCCGTGATCAGTGCATGATCAGCCGTGATCAGTGCATGATCAGCCCGCGTGATCAGTGCATGATTGATCAGCCGCGTGATCAGTGCATGATCAGCCCGCGTGATCAGTGCATGATCAGCCGCGTGATCAGTGCATGATCAGTCGCGCGTGATCAGTGCATGATCAGCCGCGTGATCAGTGCATGATCAGCCACGTGATCAGTGCATGATCAGCCACGTGATCAGTGCATGATCAGCCCGTGATCAGTGCATGATCAGCCACGTGATCAGTGCATGATCAGGCGTGTGCGTGATCAGTGGTGCGTGATCGCGTGATCAGTGCATGATCAGCCGCGTGATCAGTGCATGATCAGCCACGTGATCAGTGCATGATCAGCCGCGCGTGATCAGTGCATGATCAGTCGCGTGATCAGTGTGCATGATCAGTCACGTGATCAGTGCATGATCAGCCGCGTGATCAGTGCATGATCAGCCGCGTGATCAGTGCATGATCAGCCACGTGATCAGTGCATGATCAGCCACGTGATCAGTGCATGATCAGCCGCGTGATCAGTGCATGATCAGATCCACGTGATCAGTGCATGATCAGCCACGTGATCAGTGCATGATCAGCCGCGTGATCAGTGCATGATCAGCCACGTGATCAGTGCATGATCAGCCCGTGATCAGTGCATGATCAGCCACGTGATCAGTGCATGATCAGCCACGTGATCAGTGCATGATCAGCCACGTGATCAGTGCATGATCAGCCACGTGATCAGTGCATGATCAGTCGCGTGATCAGTGCATGATCAGCCGCGTGATCAGTGCATGATCAGTCGTGATCGTGATGATCAGCCATCAGTGCATGATCAGCCGCGTGATCAGTGCATGATCAGCCACGTGATCAGTGCATGATCGAGTCGCGTGATCAGTGCATGATCAGCCACGTGATCAGTGCATGATCAGCCACGTGATCAGTGCATGATCAGCGCGTGATCGTGTGCATGATCAGCATGATGCGTGATCAGTGCATGATCAGCCACGTGATCAGTGCATGATCAGCCGCGTGATCAGTGCATGATCAGCCACGTGATCAGTGCATGATCAGTCACGTGATCAGTGCATGATCAGCCCGCGTGATCAGTGCATGATCAGCCGCGTGATCAGTGCATGATCAGCCACGTGATCAGTGCATGATCAGCCACGTGATCAGTGCATGATCAGCCCCGTGATCAGTGCATGATCAGTCACGTGATCAGTGCATGATCAGCCAGCGTGATCAGTGCATGATCAGTCCGTGATCAGTGCATGATCAGCCACGTGATCAGTGCATGATCAGCCACGTGATCAGTGCATGATCAGCCGTGATCAGTGCATGATCAGTCACGTGATCAGTGCATGATCAGTCACGTGATCAGTGCATGATCAGCCATCGTGATCAGTGCATGCGGTCATCGTGCGTGATCAGTGCATGCGTGCGTGATCAGCACGTGATCGTGTGCATGATCAGCCGCGTGATCAGTGCATGATCAGCCACGTGATCAGTGCATGATCAGCCGCGTGATCAGTGCATGATCAGCCCGCGTGATCAGTGCATGATCAGCCACGTGATCAGTGCATGATCAGCCACGTGATCAGTGCATGATCAGCCACGTGATCAGTGCATGATCAGCCCGCGTGATCAGTGCATGATCAGCCACGTGATCAGTGCATGATCAGCCACGTGATCAGTGCATGATCAGCCGCGTGATCAGTGCATGATCAGCCACGTGATCAGTGCATGATCAGCACGTGATCAGTGCATGATCAGCCCGCGTGATCAGTGCATGATCAGCCACGTGATCAGTGCATGATCAGCCACGTGATCAGTGCATGATCAGTCACGTGATCAGTGCATGATCAGCCGTGATCAGTGCATGATCAGCCACGTGATCAGTGCATGATCAGGCACGTGATCAGTGCATGATCAGTCACGTGATCAGTGCATGATCAGCCACGTGATCAGTGCATGATCAGCCCGCGTGATCAGTGCATGATCAGCCGCGTGATCAGTGCATGATCAGTCGCGTGATCAGTGCATGATCAGCCACGTGATCAGTGCATGATCAGCCACGTGATCAGTGCATGATCAGTCACGTGATCAGTGCATGATCAGCCCGCGTGATCAGTGCATGATCAGCCACGTGATCAGTGCATGATCAGCCACGTGATCAGTGCATGATCAGTCGCGTGATCAGTGCATGATCAGCCACGTGATCAGTGCATGATCAGCCGCGTGATCAGTGCATGATCAGCCGCGTGATCAGTGCATGATCAGTCACGTGATCAGTGTGATGATCAGATCCACGTGATCAGTGCATGATCAGCCGTGATCAGTGCATGATCAGGCGCGTGATCAGTGCATGATCAGGCGCGTGATCAGTGCATGATCAGGTCACGTGATCAGTGCATGATCAGCCGCGTGATCAGTGCATGATCAGCCACGTGATCAGTGCATGATCAGCCACGTGATCAGTGCATGATCAGCCGCGTGATCAGTGCATGATCAGCGCGTGATCAGTGCATGATCAGCCACGTGATCAGTGCATGATCAGTCGCGTGATCAGTGCATGATCAGCCGCGTGATCAGTGCATGATCAGCCACGTGATCAGTGCATGATCAGTCGCGTGATCAGTGCATGATCAGCCACGTGATCAGTGCATGATCAGCCACGTGATCAGTGCATGATCAGCCACGTGATCAGTGCATGATCAGCCGCGTGATCAGTGCATGATCAGCCGCGTGATCAGTGCATGATCAGCCACGTGATCAGTGCATGATCAGCCACGTGATCAGTGCATGATCAGCCACGTGATCAGTGCATGATCAGCCACGTGATCAGTGCATGATCAGTCACGTGATCAGTGCATGATCAGCCGCGTGATCAGTGCATGATCAGCCGCGTGATCAGTGCATGATCAGCCACGTGATCAGTGCATGATCAGCCGCGTGATCAGTGCATGATCAGTCCGCGTGATCAGTGCATGATCAGCCACGTGATCAGTGCATGATCAGTCCACGTGATCAGTGCATGATCAGTCGCGTGATCAGTGTGTGATGATCAGCCGCGTGATCAGTGCATGATCATCCGCGTGATCAGTGCATGATCAGCGCCACGTGATCAGTGCATGATCAGCCGCGTGATCAGTGCATGATCAGCCGCGTGATCAGTGCATGATCAGCCACGTGATCAGTGCATGATCAGCCACGTGATCAGTGCATGATCAGCCACGTGATCAGTGCATGATCAGCCGCGTGATCAGTGCATGATCAGCCGCGTGATCAGTGCATGATCAGCCCGTGATCAGTGCATGATCAGCCACGTGATCAGTGCATGATCAGTCCACGTGATCAGTGCATGAGGTCATGATTCCGTGATCAGTGCATGATCGTGTCAGTGTGATCAGTGCATGATCAGTGATCGTGATCAGTGCATGATCAGTGCGTGATCAGTGCATGATCAGCTGTGATGATGAGTGCCAGTGATCAGTCCGCGTGATCAGTGCGTGATCAGTGCATGCGTGATCGTGCAGTGTCATGATCATCGCGTGATCAGTGCATGATCAGCCGTCGTGATCAGTGTGCATGATCAGCCACGTGATCAGTGCATGATCAGCCACGTGATCAGTGCATGATCAGTCACGTGATCAGTGCATGATCAGCCACGTGATCAGTGCATGATCAGCCACGTGATCAGTGCATGATCAGCCACGTGATCAGTGCATGATCAGCCGCGTGATCAGTGCATGATCAGCCACGTGATCAGTGCATGATCAATCACGTGATCAGTGCATGATCAGCCGCGTGATCAGTGCATGATCAGCACGTGATCAGTGCATGATGCGTGATCAGTGCATGATCAGTCACGTGATCAGTGCATGATCAGCCGCGTGATCAGTGCATGATCAGCCACGTGATCAGTGCATGATCAGCCACGTGATCAGTGCATGATCAGCCACGTGATCGTGTGCATGATCAGCCACGTGATCAGTGCATGATCAGCCACGTGATCAGTGCTGATCAGCCACGTGATCAGTGCATGATCAGCCATCGTGATCAGTGCATGATCAGTCGTGATCAGTGCATGATCAGCCGCGTGATCAGTGCATGATCAGCCGCGTGATCAGTGCATGATCAGCCACGTGATCAGTGCATGATCAGCCGCGTGATCAGTGCATGATCAGTCCGCGTGATCAGTGCATGATCAGTCACGTGATCAGTGCATGATCAGCCACGTGATCAGTGCATGATCAGCCGCGTGATCAGTGCATGATCAGCCGCGTGATCAGTGCATGATCAGCCGCGTGATCAGTGCATGATCAGCCCGCGTGATCAGTGCATGATCAGTCACGTGATCAGTGCATGATCAGCCGCGTGATCAGTGCATGATCAGCCCGCGTGATCAGTGCATGATCAGCCACGTGATCAGTGCATGATCAGCCGCGTGATCAGTGCATGATCAGTCGCGTGATCAGTGCATGATCAGCCACGTGATCAGTGCATGATCAGCCACGTGATCAGTGCATGATCAGTCGCGTGATCAGTGCATGATCAGCCACGTGATCAGTGTGCATGATCAGCCGCGTGATCAGTGCATGATCAGTCGCGTGATCAGTGCATGATCAGCCACGTGATCAGTGCATGATCAGCCACGTGATCAGTGCATGATCAGCCGCGTGATCAGTGCATGATCAGATCACGTGATCAGTGCATGATCAGCCGTGATCAGTGCATGATCGGTCACGTGATCGGTGCATGATCAGCTTCGTGATCAGTGCATGATCAGCCACGTGATCAGTGCATGATCAGCCACGTGATCAGTGCATGATCAGTCGCGTGATCAGTGCATGATCAGCCCGCGTGATCAGTGCGCATGATCAGCCGCGTGATCAGTGCATGATCAGCCACGTGATCAGTGCATGATCAGTCACGTGATCAGTGTATGATCAGCCCGTGATCAGTGCATGATCGGCCCGATCGTGATCAGTGCATGATCAGCCACGTGATCAGTGCATGATCAGCCACGTGATCAGTGCATGATCAGTCACGTGATCAGTGCATGATCAGCCGCGTGATCAGTGCATGATCAGCCCGCGTGATCAGTGCATGATCAGTCACGTGATCGGTGCATGATCATCCATGTGATCAGTGCATGATCAGTCCGTGTCGTGATCAGTGTGCATGATCGTGTCGCGTGATCAGTGCATGATCAGCCGCGTGATCAGTGCATGATCAGTCCGTGATCAGTGCATGATCAGCCGCGTGATCAGTGCATGATCAGCCGCGTGATCAGTGCATGATCAGCCGCGTGATCAGTGCATGATCAGCCGCGTGATCAGTGCATGATCAGCCACGTGATCAGTGCATGATCAGCCACGTGATCAGTGCATGATCAGTCACGTGATCAGTGCATGATCAGCCCGTGATCAGTGCATGATCAGTCCGTGATCAGTGCATGATCAGTCACGTGATCAGTGCATGATCAGCCGCCGTGATCAGTGCATGATCATCAGCCACGTGATCAGTGCATGATCAGCCGCGTGATCAGTGCATGATCAGCCACGTGATCAGTGCATGATCAGCCCGCGTGATCAGTGCATGATCGATCCCGCGTGATCAGTGCATGATCAGCGTGATCAGTGCATGATCAGCCGCGTGATCAGTGCATGATCAGCCGCGTGATCAGTGCATGATCAGCCACGTGATCAGTGCATGATCAGCCCGTGATCAGTGCATGATCAGCCCGTGATCAGTGCATGATCAGCCCGCGTGATCAGTGCATGATCAGCCACGTGATCAGTGCATGATCAGCCGTGATCAGTGCATGATCAGCCGCGTGATCAGTGCATGATCAGTCGCGTGATCAGTGCATGATCAGCCACGTGATCAGTGCATGATCAGCCACGTGATCAGTGCATGATCAGCCACGTGATCAGTGCATGATCAGCCACGTGATCAGTGCATGATCAGCCGCGTGATCAGTGCATGATCAGCCACGTGATCAGTGCATGATCAGCCACGTGATCAGTGCATGATCAGCCGTGATCGTGTGCATGATCAGCCGCGTGATCAGTGTGTGCATGATCAGCCACGTGATCAGTCAGTTCGTGATCAGTGCATGATGAGCCGCGTGATCAGTGCATGATCAGCCCGTGATCAGTGCATGATCAGCCGCGTGATCAGTGCATGATCAGTCACGTGATCAGTGCATGATCAGCCACGTGATCAGTGCATGATCAGCCGCGTGATCAGTGCATGATCAGCCGCGTGATCAGTGCATGATCAGCCGCGTGTGATCAGTGCATGATCAGCCACGTGATCAGTGCATGATCAGCCACGTGATCAGTGCATGATCAGCCCGCGTGATCAGTGCATGATCAGCCGCGTGATCAGTGCATGATCAGGCGCGTGATCAGTGCATGATCAGTCACGTGATCAGTGCATGATCAGCCGCGTGATCAGTGCATGATCAGCCGCGTGATCAGTGCATGATCAGTCCGTGATCAGTGCATGATCAGCCACGTGATCAGTGCATGATCAGCCGCGTGATCAGTGCATGATCAGCCGCGTGATCAGTGCATGATCAGCCACGTGATCAGTGCATGATCAGCCACGTGATCAGTGCATGATCAGTCACGTGATCAGTGCATGATCAGCCACGTGATCAGTGCATGATCAGCCAGCGTGATCAGTGCATGCACGATCAGCCACGTGATCAGTGCATGATCAGTCACGTGATCAGTGCATGATCAGCCGCGTGATCAGTGCATGATCAGCCGCGTGATCAGTGCATGATCAGCCGCGTGATCAGTGCATGATCAGTCGCGTGATCAGTGCATGATCAGCATCCGTGATCAGTGCATGATCAGTCGCGTGATCAGTGCATGATCAGTCGCGTGATCAGTGCATGATCAGCCACGTGATCAGTGCATGATCAGGCAGGTGATCAGTGCATGATCAGTCGCGTGATCAGTGCATGATCAGCCGCGTGATCAGTGCATGATCAGCCGCGTGATCAGTGCATGATCAGTCGCGTGATCAGTGCATGATCAGCCCGTGATCAGTGCATGATCAGCCGCGTGATCAGTGCATGATCAGCCACGTGATCTGTGCATGATCAGCCGTGATCAGTGCATGATCAGCCGCGTGATCAGTGCATGATCAGCCCGCGTGATCAGTGCATGATCAGCCACGTGATCAGTGCATGATCATCCACGTGATCAGTGCATGATCAGTCACGTGATCAGTGCATGATCAGCCATCCGTGATCGGTGCATGATCAGTCGGTGCGCGTGATCGTGATCATGATCAGCCACGTGATCAGTGCATGATCAGCCTGCGTGATCAGTGCATGATCAGCCACGTGATCAGTGCATGATCATCAGCCGTGATCAGTGCATGATCAGCCACGTGATCAGTGCATGATCAGTCGCGTGATCAGTGCATGATCAGCCGCGTGATCAGTGCATGATCAGCCACGTGATCAGTGCATGATCAGTCACGTGATCAGTGCATGATCAGCCGCGTGATCAGTGCATGATCAGTCGCGTGATCGGTGTATGATCATCGCGTGATCAGTGCATCAGCCGTCAGTCATGTGCATGATCCGCGTGATCAGTGCATGATCAGCCACGTGATCAGTGCATGATCAACCCGCGTGATCAGTGCGATCATCAGCCGTGATCAGTGCATGAATGTGATCAGGTGCATGATCAGTCACGTGATCAGTGCATGATGATCGTGATCGTGATCAGTGCGTGATCAGTCATGTGATCGTGATCAGTGCATGATCAGCCACGTGATCAGTGCATGATCAGCCACGTGATCAGTGCATGATCAGCCACGTGATCAGTGTATGATCAGTCAGCCGTGTCAGTCGGTGCATGATGATCCACGTGATCAGTTCATGATCAGGCATCGTGATCAGTGCATGATCAGTCGCGTGATCAGTGCATGATCAGCCACGTGATCAGTGCGTGATCAGCCGCGTGATCAGTGCATGATCAGGCACGTG
>NW_027219409.1:0-5243 GCF_027580195.1 Bos mutus
GCTGATCATACACTGATCCGCGTGACTGTGCATGCACTGATCACGTGGCTGATCATGCACTGATCACGTGGCTGATCATGCACTGATCACGTGGCTGATCATACACTGATCACGTGACTGATCATGCACTGATCACGTGGCTGATCATGCACTGATCACGTGGCTGATCATGCACTGATCACGTGGCTGATCATGCACTGATCACGTGGCTGATCATGCACTGATCACGTGCTGATCATGCACTGATCACGTGGCTGATCATGCACTGATCACGTGGCTGATCATGCACTGATCACGTGGCTGATCATGCACTGATCACGTGGCTGATCATGCACTGATCACGTGGCTGATCATGCACTGATCACGTGGCTGATCATGCACTGATCACGTGACTGATCACTGATCACGTGGCTGATCATGCACTGATCACGTGGCTGAATGCATGCACTGATCACGTGGCTGATCATGCACTGATCGTGTGCTGATCATGCACTGATCACGTGGCTGATCATGCACTGATCACGTGGCTGATCATGCACTGATCACGTGGCTGATCATGCACTGATCACGTGGCTGATCATGCACTGATCACGTGGCTGATCATGCACTGATCACGTGGCTGATCATGCACTGATCACGTGGCTGATCATGCACTGATCACGTGGCTGATCATGCACTGATCACGTGACTGATCATGCACTGATCACGTGGCTGATCATGCACTGATCACGTGGCTGATCATGCACTGATCACGTGGCTGATCATGCACTGATCACGTGGCTGATCATGCACTGATCACGTGGCTGATCATGCACTGATCACGTGGCTGATCATGCACTGATCACGTGGCTGATCATGCACTGATCGTGGCTGATCATGCACTGATCACGTGGCTGATCATGCACTGATCACGTGGCTGATCATGCACTGATCACGTGGCTGATCATGCACTGATCACGTGGCTGATCATGCACTGATCGTGGCTGATCATGCACTGATCACGTGACTGACATGCACTGATCGCGTGGCTGATCATGCATCATACACTGATCACGTGACTGATCATGCACTGATCACGTGGCTGATCATGCACTGATCACGTGGCTGATCATGCACTGATCACGTGGCTGATCATGCACTGATCACGTGACTGATCATGCACTGATCACGTGGCTGATCATGCACTCTTCACGTGGCTGATCATGCACTGATCACGTGGCTGATCATGCACTGATCACGTGCCTGATCATACACTGATCACGTGACTGATCATGCACTGATCACGTGGCTGATCATGCACTGATCACGTGGCTGATCATGCACTGATCGTGGCTGATCATGCACTGATCACGTGGCTGATCATGCACTGATCACGTGACTGATCATGCACTGATCACGTGGCTGATCATGCACTGATCACGTGGCTGATCATGCACTGATCACGTGGCTCATCACTGATCATGTGACTGATCATGCACTGATCACGTGGCTGATCATGCACACTGATCACGTGCTGATCATGCACTGATCACGTGGCTGATCATGCACTGATCACGTGGCTGATCATGCACTGATCACGTGACTGATCATGCACTGATCACGTGGCTGATCATGCACTGATCACGTGACTGATCATGCACTGATCACGTGACTGATCATGCACTGATCGCGTGCCTGATCATGCACTGATCACGTGGCTGATCATGCACTGATCACGTGGCTGATCATGCACTGATCACGTGGCTGATCATGCACTGATCACGTGGCTGATCATGCACTGATCACGTGGCTGATCATGCACTGATCACGTGGCTGATCATGCACTGATCACGTGGCTGATCATGCACTGATCACGTGGCTGATCATGCACTGATCACGTGGCTGATCATGCACTGATCACATGGCTGATCATGCACTGATCACGTGGCTGATCATGCACTGATCGTGGCTGATCATGCACTGATCACGTGGCTGATCATGCACTGATCACGTGGCTGATCATGCACTGATCACGTGGCTGATCATGCACTGATCACGTGGCTGATCATGCACTGATCATGCACTGATGACGTGGCTGATCATGCACTGATCACGTGGCTGATCATGCACTGATCACGTGGCAGATCATACACTGATTACGTGGCTGATCATGCACTGATCACGTGCCTGATTATACACTGATCATGACACTGCACATGCACTGATTACGTGGCTGATCATGCACTGATCACGTAGCTATCATGCACTGATCACATGGCTCTCATGCAGTGATACCATGGCTCATCATGCACTGATCACGTGACTAATCATGCAGGGGTCACGTGACTATCATTCACTGATCACGTGGCTGATCATACACTGATCATGTGACTGATCATGCACTGATTACATGCCTGATCATGAACTGATCACGTGCCTGATCATGCACTTATCACGTGACTGATCATGCACTCATCACGTGCCTGATCATGCACTGATCACGTGGCTGATCATGCACTGATCACGAAGCTGATCATACACTGGTCACGTGACTGTGCATGCACTGATCCCATGGCTGATCTGGCACTGATCACGTGGCTGATCATGCACTGATCACGTGGCTGATCATGCACTGATCGTGAAGCTGATCATAAACTGATCACGTGACTGTGAATGCACTGATCACGTGGCTGATCATGCACTGATCACATGCCTGATCATTCACTGATCACGAGACTGCACATGCACTGATCACGTGGCTGATCATGCACTGATCACATGCCTGATCATACACTGATCACGTGAGTGTGCATGCACTGATCACGTGGCTGCACATGCAATGATCACGTGGCTGATTATACATTGATCACTTGCCTGACCATGCACTGATCACGTGGCTGATCATGCACTGATCAGTAAGCTGATCATACACTGATCACCTGACTGATCATGCACTGGTTAATCATGTGCTGGTCACCTGGCTATCATGACCTGATCACGTGGCTGATCATACACTGATCATGCACAGATCTCGTGGCTATCATGCACTGATCACTTGATTGTGCATGCAATAATCACATGGATGATCATGCATTTATCATGAGGCTGATCATGCACTAATCACATGGCTGATCATGAACTGATCACGTGACTTATCATGCAGTGATCTCGTGTCTCAATGATGGTGATCATGTGCCTAATCAGAACTGATCACGTGGCTATAAAGCACTGATCATGTAACTGAGCATGCACTGATCATGTGGATGATCATACACTACTGATCGTGGCTGATCATGCACTGATCGTGACTGATCATGCACTGATCACGTGGCTGATCATGCACTGATCACGTGGCTGATCATGCACTGATCACGTGGCTGATCATGCACTGATCACGTGGCTGATCATGCACTGATCACGTGGCTGATCATGCACTGATCACGTGGCTGATCATGCACTGATCACGTGGCTGATCATGCACTGATCACGTGGCTGATCATGCACTGATCACGTGACTGATCATGCACTGATCACGTGACTGATCATGCACTGATCACGTGGCTGATCATGCACTGATCACGTGGCTGATCATGCACTGATCACGTGGCTGATCATGCACTGATCACGTGGCTGATCATGCACTGATCACGTGGCTGATCATGCACTGATCACGTGGCTGATCATGCACTGATCACGTGGCTGATCATGCACTGATCACGACTGATCATGCACTGATCGTGGCTGATCACTGCACTGATCACGTGGCTGATCATGCACTGATCACGTGGCTGATCATGCACTGATCACGTGGCTGATCATGCACTGATCACGTGGCTGATCATGCACTGATCACGTGGCTGATCATGCACTGATCACGTGGCTGATCATGCACTGATCACGTGGCTGATCATGCACTGATCACGTGACTGATCATGCACTGATCACATGCCTGATCATGCACTGATCACGTGGCTGATCATGCACTGATCACGTGGCTGATCATGCACTGATCACGTGACTGATCATGCACTGATCACGTGGCTGATCATGCACTGATCACGTGGCTGATCATGCACTGATCACGTGCTGATCATGCACTGATCACGTGACTGATCATGCACTGATCACGTGGCTGATCATGCACTGATCACGTGGCTGATCATGCACTGATCACGTGGCTGATCATACACTGATCACGTGACTGATCATGCACTGATCACGTGGCTGATCATGCACTGATCACGTGGCTGATCATGCACTGATCATCGTGGCTGATCATGCACTGATCACGTGGCTGATCATGCACTGATCACGTGGCTGATCATGCACTGATCACGTGGCTGATCATGCACTGATCACGTGGCTGATCATGCACTGATCACGTGGCTGATCATGCACTGATCACGTGGCTGATCATGCACTGATCACGTGGCTGATCATGCACTGATCACGTGGCTGATCATGCACTGATCGCTGGCTGATCATGCACTGATCACGTGGCTGATCATGCACTGATCACGTGGCTGATCATGCACTGATCACGTGGCTGATCATGCACTGATCACGTGGCTGATCATGCACTGATCACGTGGCTGATCATGCACTGATCACGTGACTGATCATGCACTGATCACGTGGCTGATCATGCACTGATCACGTGGCTGATCATCATGCACTGATCACGTGGCTGATCATGCACTGATCACGTGGCTGATCATGCACTGATCACGTGGCTGATCATGCACTGATCACGTGGCTGATCATGCACTGATCACGTGGCTGATCATGCACTGATCACGTGGCTGATCATGCACTGATCACGTGGCTGATCATGCACTGATCACGTGGCTGATCATGCACTGATCACGTGCACTGATCATGCACTGATCATGCACTGATGATCACTGACTGATCATGCACTGATCACGTGGCTGATCATGCACTGATCACACTGCTGATCATGCACTGATGATCACGTGCCTGATCATGCACTGATCACGTGGCTGATCATGCACTGATCACATGCCTGATCATGCACTGATCACGTGGCTGACCATGCACTGATCACGTGGCTGATCATGCACTGATCACGTGACTGATCATGCACTGATCACGTGACTGATCATGCACTGATCACGTGACTGATCATGCACTGATCCCATGGCTGATCATACACTGATCACGTGGCTGATCATGCACTGATCACGTGCCTGATCATGCACTTATCACGTGACTGATCATGCAGTCATCACCTGCCTGATAAT
>NW_027219410.1:0-6884 GCF_027580195.1 Bos mutus
CTGCTAACGTGCCTGATCATGCAATGATAACACAGCTACCATATACTGGTCACGTGATCTGATCATGCACTGATCATGACGTAATTGATCATGCACTGATCATGCTATCATGGCTGATCATGCACTGATCACGTGGCTGATCATACACCGATAACGTGACTGATCATGCACTGATCACGTGACTGATCATGCACTGATCACATGGCTATCATGCACTGATCACTTGGCTGGTCATACACTGATCACGTGCCTGGTCATGCACAGATTACATGACTGATCATGCACTGATCACGTGACTGATCATACACTGATCACCTGGCTATCATGCACTACTCACGTGGCTGATCATGCAATGATCATGTAGCTACCATGTACCGGTCACGTGACTGATCATACACCCATCAGGTGACTGATCATGCACTGATCACGTGGCTATCATGCACTGTTCACGTGGCTGATCATCTACTGATCACCTGCCTGGTCATGCAGAGATCACGTGACTAATCATGCACTGATCACGTGGCTATCATGCACTGATCACGTGGCGGATCATGCACTGATCACGATCACGTGGCTGATCATGCACAGGTGACTGATCACGTGATCTGATCTATCATGCACTGCGTCACGTGGATATCTGATCATGCAGATGATCACGTGGCTGATCATGCACTGATCACGTGGCTATCATGCACTGATCACGTGGCTATCATGCACTGATCACGTGGCTGATCATGCAATTATCACATAGCTACCATATACTGGTCACGTGACTGATCATGCACTGATCACTTAATTGATCATGCACTGATCACGTGCCTGATCATGCACTGATCACGTGCCTGATCATGCACTGATCACATGACTGATCATGCACTGATCACGTGGCTATCATGCACTGCTAACGTGCCTGATCATGCAATGATCACACAGCTACCATATACTGGTCACGTGACTGACCATGCACTGATGACGTAATTGATCATGCACTGATCATGTGGCTGATCATGCACTGATCACTTGGCTGGTTATACACTGATCACGTGCCTGGTCATGCACAGATTACATGACTGATCATGCACTGATCACGTGACTGATCATGCACTGATCACATGGCTATCATGCACTGATCACTTGGCTGGTCATACACTGATCACGTGCCTGGTCATGCACAGATTACATGACTGATCATGCACTGATCACGTGACTGATCATACACTGATCACCTGGCTATCATACACTACTCACGTGGCTGATCATGCAATGATCATGTAGCTAACATGTACCGGTCACGTGACTGATCATACACCCATCAGGTGACTTATCATGCACTGATCACGTGGCTATCATGCACTGATCACGTGGCTGATCATGCACTGATCACTACATCACGTGACTGATCATGCGTGCTATCATGCACTGATCACGTGGAGATCATGCACTGATCACGTGGCTGATCATGCACTGATCACGTGGCTGATCATGCACTGATCACGTGACGCTATCATGCACTGATCACGTGGCTGATCATGCACTGATCACGTGGTGACTGCACTGATCATGCACTGATCACGTGATCATGCACTGATCATGTGGCTGATCACTGTCACGTGGCTGATCATGCACTGATCACGTGGTTGATTATGCACTTATCACTTGGCTATCATGCACTGCTCACGTGGCTGATCATGCAATGATCACGCAGCTACAATGTACTAGTCACATGACTGTTTATGCACTGATCACGTAATTGATCCTGCACTGATCACGTGTCTCATCACGCACTGATCACGTGGCTGATCACACACGTATCACGTGACTGATCATGTACAGATCACGTGACTAATCCTGAAGTGATCACGTGGCTATCCTGGACTGATCCCGTGGATATCATGCACTGATCACGTGGCTGATCACACACGTATCACGTGACTGATCATGCACTGATCACGTGGCTATCATGCACTGATCACGTGGCTCTCATGCACTGATCACGTGGCTGATCATGCAATGATCACGTAGCTACCATGTATCGGTCACGTGACTGATCATACACCCATCAGGTGACTGATCATGCACTGTTCACGTGGCTGATCATCCACTGTTCACCTGCCTTGTCATGCACAGATCACGTGACTAATCATGAACTGATCACGTATCTATCATGCACTGATCACCTGGCTCATCATGCACTGATCACGTGGCTATCATGCAATGATCACGGGGCTATCATGCACTGATCACGTGGCTGATCATGCACTGATACCGTGACTGAGCATGAACTGATCACATGACTATCATGTAATGATCACGTGACTTAATGGCGCTGATCATGTGACTCATCATGGGCTGATCATGTTTGATATCATACACTGATCATGTGCCTCGGGAGGCAATAAACAAAGAGCTGAGTAGGCACGAATCAAACAGTCAGCAGGCAATAATCATGGAACTCAGCTGTGAGGAATCATGCTGCTCAGCTGGCCATAATCAAGCAGCTGAGCAGGCAGCAATTATGCAGCACAGCTGGCAATTGTCAAGCAGATGACAGGCAGGAATCGTGCAGCTCAGCTGGCAATTGTCAAGCAGATGAGCAGACAGTAATCACGCAGCTCAGCAGGCCCTGATCACGTGATTGAGCATGCACTGTTCACGTGGCTGATCACACACTGATCACGTGATTGATCATGCACTGATCACTTGGATATCATGCAGTGATCACGTGGCTGATCATACACTGTTCACGTGTCTGATCATGAACTGATCACGTGGTGATCATACACTGTTCACTTGTCTGGTCATGTACTGATCACGTGGCTGATCATACACTGATCATGTGGCTATCATGCACTACTCATGTGGCTGATCATGCAATGATCATGTAGCTACCATGTACCGGTCACGTGACTGATCATACACCATCAAGTGAGTGATCATGCACTGATCACATGGCTATCATGCACTGTTCACGTGGCTGATCATACACTGATCACCTGCCTGGTCATGCACAGATCACGTGACTAATCACTGATCACGTATCTATCATGCACTGATCACGTGGCTGATCATGCACTGATCACCTGGCTGATCATGCACTGATCACGTGGCTATCATGCAATGATCACGTGGCTGATCATGCACTGATCACGTGGCTGATCATGCACTGATCACGCGTGGCTGATCATGCACGGATCACGTGGCTGATCATGCACTGATCACATGCCTAGTCATGCACAGATCACGTGGCTACTCATGAACTGATCACGTGGCTATCATGCACTGATCACCTGGCTGATCATGCACTGATCACTGATGGCGTGGCACGATCACGTGCACTGATCACGCTGGGTATAATGCACTGATCACGTGGCAGATCATACACTGTTCTCGTGCCTGGTCATACACAGATCACGTGACTAATCATGAACTGTACACGTGGCTATAATTCACTGATCACGTGGATATCATGCACTGATTACGTGCCTGTCATGCACAGATCACGTGATTAATCATGAACTGATCACGTAGGTATCATGCACTGATCACGTGGCTGATCATACACTGTTCACGTGGCTGATCATACACTGCTCACGTAGCTGATCATGCTCTGATCACCGGTCTATCATGCAGTGCTCACGTGGCTGATCCTGCAATGATCACGTAGCTAACACGTAATGGTTACGTGACTGATGATGCAATGGTAACGTAATTGATCATGCACGGATCACGTGACTGATCATACACTGATCACGTGACTGATCATGCACTGATCAGGTGGCTATCATGCACTGCTTACGTGACTGATCATACAATGATCACATAGCTACCATGTACTGGTCACGTGACTGATCATGCACTGATCACGTGGCTATCATGCACTGATCACGTGGCTGATCATACACTGATCACGTGCCTGGTCATGCACAGATCACGTGACTCATCATGCACTGATCACGTCACTGATCATGCACTGATCACGTGGCTATCATGCACTGATCACGTGGCTGATCATGCAGTGATCACGTGCTGATCATGCACTGATCACGCACTGGCTACGATCGTGACTGATCACGTGACTGATCATGCACTGATCACGTGGCTGAACCTGCCCTGATCACGTGACTAATCATGCACTGATCACGTGGCTGATCATGCACTGACCACGTGGATATCATGCACTGCTCACGTGGCTGAACATGCAATGATCATGCAGCTACCATGTACTGGTCATGACTGGTCATGCACTGATCACGTGATTGATCATGCACTGATCACGTGGCTGATCATGCACTGATCACGTGGCTATCATGCACTGATCACGTGGCTGATCATGCACTGATCACGCTGATCATGCAGCTATCACGTACTGATCACATGACTGATCATGCACTGATCACGTGGCTATCATGCACTGATCACGTGGCTGATCATGCACTGATCACGTGGCTACCTGATCATGACTGATCATGCACTGATCACGCAGCTGATCATGCACTGATCACGTGACTGATCATGCACTGATCACGTGGCTGATCATGCACTGATCACGTGGCTGATCATGCACTGATCACATGGCTGCATCATGTACTGGTCACGTGACTGATCATGCACTGATGACGTAATTGATCATGCACTGATCATGTGGCTGATCATGCACTGATCACTTGGCTGGTCATACACTGATCACGTGCCTGGTCATGCACAGATTACATGACTGATCATGCACTGATCACGTGACTGACATGCACTGATCACATGGCTATCATGCACTGATCACTTGGCTGGTCATACACTGATCACGTGACTGATCATGCACTGATCACGTGGCTATCATGCACTGATCACGTGGCTGATCATACACTGATCACGTGCCTGGTAATGCACAGATCACGTGACTACTCATGAATTGATCACGTGGCTATCATGCACTGATCACGTGGCTGATCATGCAATGATCACGTGAGCTATCATGTACTGATCACGTGACTGATCATGCACTGATCACGTGGCTGAACCTGCCCTGATCACGTGACTAATCATGCACTGATCACGTGGCTGATCATGCACTGAACACGTGGATATCATGCACTGCTCACGTGGCTGATCATGCAATGATTTTGCAGCTACCATGTACTGGTCACATGACTGATCATGCACTGATCACGTAATTGATCATGCACTGATCACGTGGCTGATCATGCACTGATCACGTGGCTGATCATGCACTGATCACATGACTGATCATGCAATGATCATGCAGCTACCATGTACTGGTCACATGACTGATCATGCACTGATCACGTAATTGATCATGCACTGATCACGTGGCTGATCATGCACTGATCACGTGGCTATCATGCACTGCTCACGTGGCTGATCATGCAATGATCATGCAGCTACCATGTACTGGTCACATGACTGATCATGCACTGATCACGTAATTGATCATGCACTGATCATGTGGCTGATCATGCACTGATCACGTGACTGATCATGCACTGATCATGTGGCTATCATGCACTGATCACTTGGCTGGTCATACACTGATCACGCAGCTACCATGTACTGGTCACATGACTGATCATGCACTGATGACATAATTGATCATGCACTGATCATGTGGCTGATCATGCACTGATCACGTGGCTATCATGCACTGATCACGTGGCTATCATGCACTGATCACGTGGATATCATGCACTGATCACGTGGCTGATCACACACGTGTCACGTGGCTGATCATGCAGTGATCACATGGCTATCATGCACTGATCACGTGGCTATCATGCACTGCTATCATGCCTGATCATGCAATGATCACACAGCTACCATATACTGGTCACGTGACTGATCATGCACTGATGACGTAATTGATCATGCACTGATCATGTGGCTGATCATGCACTGATCACGTGGCTGATCATACACTGATAACGTGACTGATCATGCACTGATCACGTGACTGATCATGCACTGATCACGTGGCTATCATGCACTGATCACGTGGCTGATCATACACTGATCACGTGCCTGGTCATGCACTGATTACATGACTGATCATGCACTGATCACGTGACTGATCATACACTGATCACCTGGCTATCATGCACTACTCACGTGGCTGATCATGCACAATGATCATGTAGCTACCATGTACCGGTCACGTGACTGATCATACACCCATCAGGTGACTGATCATGCACTGATCACGTGGCTATCATGCACTGTTCACGTGGCTGATCATCTACTGATCACCTGCCTGGTCATGCAGAGATCACGTGACTAATCATGCGCTGATCACGTGGCTGTCATGCACTGATCACGTGGCTATCATGCACTGATCACGTGGATATCATGCACTGATCACGTGGCTGATCACACACGTGTCACGTGGCTGATCATGCAGTGATCACATGGCTATCATGCACTGATCACGTGGCTATCATGCACTGATCACGTGGCTGATCATGCAATTATCACGTAGCTACCATATACTGGTCACGTGACTGATCATGCACTGATCACTTAATTGATCATGCACTGATCACCTGGCTTATCATGCGTTGATCATGTGACTGATCATGTGCTGATCACGTTTCGTGTCACACACTGATAATTTGCCTCTGGAGGCAATGAACATAGAGCTGAGTAGGGAGGAATCAGTCAGCAGGCTATAATCATGGAACTCAGCTGTGAGGAATCATGCTGCTCAGCTGGCAATAATCAAGTAGATGAGCAGGCAGGAATTATGCAGCACAGGTGACAATTGTCAAGGAGATGACAGGCAGGAATTGTGCAGCTCAGCTGGCAATTGTCAAGCAGATGAGCAGACAGTAATCACGCAGCTCAGCAGGCCCTGATCACGTGATTGAGCATGCACTGTT
>NW_027219411.1:0-6262 GCF_027580195.1 Bos mutus
ATCTGCTTGACTGTGGCCAGCTGAGCCGCGTGACACCTGCCTGCTCATCTGCTTGATAATCGCCAGCTGAGGCCGCGCGACACCTGCCTGCTCATCTGCTTGATAATCGCCAGCTGAGCCGCGCGACACCTGCCTGCTCATCTGCTTGATAATCGCCAGCTGAGCGCGCGACACCTGCCTGCTCATCTGCTTGATAATCGCCAGCTGAGCCGCGCGACACCTGCCTGCTCATCTGCTTGATAATCGCCAGCTGAGCTGCGCGACACCTGCCTGCTCATCTGCTTGATAATCGTCGCCAGCTGAGCCGCGCGACACCTGCCTGCTCATCTGCTTGATAATCGCCAGCTGAGCCGCGTGACACCTGCCTGCTCATCTGCTTGATAATCGCCAGCTGAGCCGCCGCGACACCTGCCTGTTCATCTGCTTGATAATCGCCAGCTGAGCCGCGCGACACCTGCCTGCTCATCTGCTTGATAATCGCCAGCTGAGCCGCGCGACACCTGCCTGCTCATCTGCTTGATAATCGCCAGCTGAGCCGCGCGACACCTGCCTGCTCATCTGCTTGATAATCGCCAGCTGAGAGCCGCGCGACACCTGCCTGCTCATCTGCTTGATAATCGCCAGCTGAGCCGCGCGACACCTGCCTGCTCATCTGCTTGATAATCGCCAGCTGAGCCGCGCGACACCTGCCTGCTCATCTGCTTGATAATCGCCAGCTGAGCCGCGCGACACCTGCCTGCTCATCTGCTTGATAATCGCCAGCTGAGCGCGCGACACCTGCCTGTTCATCTGCTTGATATTTGACAGCTGAGCCGCGACACCTGCCTGCTCATCTGCTTGATAATCGCCAGCTGAGCCGCGCGACACCTGCCTGCTCATCTGCTTGATAATCGCCAGCTGAGCCGCGCGACACCTGCCTGCTCATCTGCTTGATAATCGCCAGCTGAGCCGCGTGACACCTGCCTGCTCATCTGCTTGATAATCACCAGCTGAGCCGCGCGACACCTGCCTGCTCATCTGCTTGATAATCGCCAGCTGAGCCGCGCGACACCTGCCTGCTCATCTGCTTGACTTTGGCCAGCTGAGCCCCTTGACACCTGCCTGCTCATCTGCTTGATAATCGCCAGCTGAGGAACGCGCGACACCTGCCTGTTCATCTGCTTGATAATCGCCAGCTGAGCCCCGCGACACCTGCCTGCTCATCTGCTTGATAATCGCCAGCTGAGCCGCGCGACACCTGCCTGCTCATCTGCTTGATAATTGACAGCTGAGCCGCGCGACACCTGCCTGCTCATCTGCTTGATAATCGCCAGCTGAGCGCGCGACACCTGCCTGCTCATCTTTTTGATAATCGCCAGCTGAGCCGCGCGACACCTGCCTGCTCATCTGCTTGATAATCGACAGCTGAGCCTCGCGACACCTGCCTGCTCATCTGCTTGATAATCGACAGCTGAGCCCGCGACACCTGCCTGCTCATCTGCTTGATAATCGCCAGCTGAGCCGCGCGACACCTGCCTGCTCATCTGTTTGATAATCGCCAGCTGAGCCGCGCGACACCTGCCTGCTCATCTGCTTGATAATCGCCAGCTGAGCCGCGTTGACACCTGCCTGCTCATCTGCTTGATAATCGCCAGCTGAGCCCGCGACACCTGCCTGCTCATCTTTTTGATAATCGCCAGCTGAGCCGCGCGACACCTGCCTGCTCATCTTTTGATAATCGCCAGCTGAGCCGCGCGACACCTGCCTGCTCATCTGCTTGATAATCGACAGCTGAGCCCGCGACACCTGCCTGCTCATCTGCTTGATAATCGACAGCTGAGCCGCGCGACACCTGCCTGTTCATCTGCTTGACTGTGGCCAGCTGAGCCGCGTGACACCTGCCTGCTCATCTGCTTGATAATCGCCAGCTGAGCCGCGCGACACCTGCCTGCTCATCTGCTTGATAATCGCCAGCTGAGCGCGCGACACCTGCCTGCTCATCTGCTTGATAATCGCCAGCTGAGCGCGTGACACCTGCCTGCTCATCTGCTTGATAATCGCCAGCTGAGCCGCGCGACACCTGCCTGCTCATCTGCTTGATAATCGCCAGCTGAGCCGCGACGACACCTGCCTGCTCATCTGCTTGATAATCGCCAGCTGAGCCCCGCGACACCTGCCTGCTCATCTGCTTGATAATCGCCAGCTGAGCCGCGCGTGACACCTGCCTGCTCATCTGCTTGATAATCGCCAGCTGAGCCGCGCGACACCTGCCTGCTCATCTGCTTGATAATCGCCAGCTGAGCCGCGCGACACCTGCCTGCTCATCTGCTTGATAATCGACAGCTGAGCGACACCGCCGACACCTGCCTGCTCATCTGCTTGATAATCGCCAGCTGAGCGCGCGACACCTGCCTGCTCATCTTTGATAATCGCCAGCTGAGCCGCGTGACACCTGCCTGCTCATCTGCTTGATAATCGCCAGCTGAGCCGCGCGACACCTGCCTGCTCATCTGCTTGATAATCGCCAGCTGAGCCGCGCGACACCTGCCTGCTCATCTGCTTGATAATCGCCAGCTGAGCGCGCGACACCTGCCTGCTCATCTGCTTGATAATCGCCAGCTGAGCCGCGTGACACCTGCCTGCTCATCTGCTTGATAATCGCCAGCTGAGCCGCGCGACACCTGCCTGCTCATCTGCTTGATAATCGCCAGCTGAGCCGCGCGACACCTGCCTGCTCATCTGCTTGATAATCGCCAGCTGAGCCGCGCGACACCTGCCTGCTCATCTTTTTGATAATCGCCAGCTGAGCCGCGCGACACCTGCCTGCTCATCTGCTTGATAATCGCCAGCTGAGCCGCGCGACACCTGCCTGCTCATCTGCTTGATAATCGCCAGCTGAGCCCCCGCGACACCTGCCTGCTCATCTGCTTGATAATCGCCAGCTGAGCCGCGCGACACCTGCCTGCTCATCTGCTTGATAATCGCCAGCTGAGCCGCGCGACACCTGCCTGCTCATCTGCTTGATAATCGCCAGCTGAGCCGCGCGACACCTGCCTGCTCATCTGCTTGATAATCGCCAGCTGACACCCGCGTGACACCTGCCTGCTCATCTGCTTTCAATAATCGACAGCTGAGCCGCGCGACACCTGCCTGCTCATCTTTTTGATAATCGCCAGCTGAGCCGCGCGACACCTGCCTGCTCATCTGCTTGATAATCGCCAGCTGAGCCTCGGGACACCTGCCTGCTCATCTGCTTGATAATCGACAGCTGAGCCGCGCGACACCTGCCTGTTCATCTGCTTGACTGTGGCCAGCTGAGCCGCGCGACACCTGCCTGCTCATCTGCTTGATAATCGCCAGCTGAGCCCGCGACACCTGCCTGCTCATCTGCTTGATAATCGCCAGCTGAGCCGCGCGACACCTGCCTGCTCATCTGCTTGATAATCGCCAGCTGAGCTGAGCGCGCGACGCACCTGCCTGCTCATCTGCTTGATAATCGCCAGCTGAGCCGCGCGACACCTGCCTGCTCATCTGCTTGATAATCGCCAGCTGAGAGCGTGACACCTGCCTGCTCATCTGCTTGATAATCGCCAGCTGAGCCCCGCGACACCTGCCTGTTCATCTGCTTGATAATCGCCAGCTGAGGAGCGCGACACCTGCCTGCTCATCTGCTTGATAATTGACAGCTGAGCCGCGCGACACCTGCCTGCTCATCTGCTTGATAATCGCCAGCTGAGCCGCGCGACACCTGCCTGCTCATCTTTTTGATAATCGCCAGCTGAGCCGCGCGACACCTGCCTGCTCATCTGCTTGATAATCGACAGCTGAGCCGCGACACCTGCCTGCTCATCTGCTTGATAATCGACAGCTGAGCCGCGCGACACCTGCCTGTTCATCTGCTTGATAATCGCCAGCTGAGCCGCGTGACACCTGCCTGCTCATCTGCTTGATAATCGCCAGCTGAGCCGCGCGACACCTGCCTGCTCATCTGCTTGATAATCGCCAGCTGAGCCGCGCGACACCTGCCTGCTCATCTGCTTGATAATCGCCAGCTGAGCCGCGCGACACCTGCCTGCTCATCTGCTTGATAATCGCCAGCTGAGCCGCGCGACACCTGCCTGCTCATCTGCTTGATAATCGCCAGCTGAGCCGCGTGACACCTGCCTGCTCATCTGCTTGATAATCGCCAGCTGAGCCCGCGACACCTGCCTGCTCATCTGCTTGATAATCGCCAGCTGAGCCGCGCGACACCTGCCTGCTCATCTGCTTGATAATCGCCAGCCAGCTGAGCGACACCTGCCTGACACCTGCCTGCTCATCTGCTTGATAATCGCCAGCTGAGCCGCGCGACACCTGCCTGCTCATCTGCTTGATAATCGCCAGCTGAGCCGCGACGACACCTGCCTGCTCATCTGCTTGATAATCGCCAGCTGAGCGCGCGCGACACCTGCCTGCTCATCTGCTTGATAATCGCCAGCTGAGCCGCGCGACACCTGCCTGCTCATCTGCTTGATAATCGCCAGCTGAGCCCGCGACACCTGCCTGCTCATCTGCTTGATAATCGCCAGCTGAGCCGCGCGACACCTGCCTGCCTCATCTGCTTGACTGTGGCCAGCTGAGCCGTGACACCTGCCTGCTCATCTGCTTGATAATCGCCAGCTGAGACGCCGCGCGACACCTGCCTGCTCATCTGCTTGATAATCGCCAGCTGAGCCAGCGCGACACCTGCCTGCTCATCTGCTTGATAATCGCCAGCTGAGAGCGCGCGACACCTGCCTGCTCATCTGCTTGATAATCGCCAGCTGAGCCGCGCGACACCTGCCTGCTCATCTGCTTGATAATCGCCAGCTGAGCCGCGCGACACCTGCCTGCTCATCTGCTTGATAATCGCCAGCTGAGCCGCGCGACACCTGCCTGCTCATCTGCTTGATAATCGCCAGCTGAGCCGCGCGACACCTGCCTGCTCATCTGCTTGATAATCGCCAGCTGAGCCGCGCGACACCTGCCTGCTCATCTGCTGGATATCGCCCAGCTGAACCGTGCATACCTGTCTTCTGCCTGATAATCACTTAGTGAGCCTTGCGACACCTGCCTGCTCTTCTGCTTGGGCTGTGTGTGGACGCGTGACACCTGACTGCTCATCTGCTTGATGTCCCGAGGCAGCCGCGCGACACCTGCCTGTTCCCGCGTGAGCTGCTCGACACTGCATGCTCATCTGCTTGATATATCGCCAGCCCGGCCGCGCGACCTGCCTGCTCTTCTGCTTGACTGTGGCCAGCTGAGCCACGTGACGCCTGCCTGCTCATCTGCTTGATAATCGCCAGCTGAGCCCGCGACACCTGCCTGCTCATCTGATTGATAATCGCCAGCTGAGCCACGCGACACCTGCCTGCTCATCCGTTTGATAATCGGGACAGCTGAGCGCTACGACACTCGCTCGTTTATCTGCTTGGTAATCGCCAGCCGAGACCCGCGACACCTGCCTGCTCTATCTGCTTGATAACTGACAGCTGAGCGCCTGCTCATCTGCTTGATAATCGACAGCTGAGCCGCGGGACACCTGCCTGCTCATCTGCTTGATAATCGACAGCTGAGCCGCGACGACACCTGCCTGCTCATCTGCTTGATAATCGACAGCTGAGCCGCGCGACACCTGCCTGCTCATCTGCTTGATAATCGCCAGCTGAGCCGCGCGACACCTGCTGCCTGCTCATCTGCAGCTGAGCGCGCGAACCTGCCTGCTCATCTGCTTGATAATCGCCAGCTGAGCGCGACACCTGCCTGCTCATCTGCTTGATAATCGCCAGCTGAGCCGCGCGACACCTGCCTGCTCATCTGCTTGATAATCGCCAGCTGAGCCGCGCGACACCTGCCTGCTCATCTGCTTGATAATCGCCAGCTGAGCCGCGCGACACCTGCCTGCTCATCTGCTTGATAATCGCCAGCTGAGCGCGCGACACCTGCCTGCTCATCTGCTTGATAATCGCCAGCTGAGCGCGCGACACCTGCCTGCTCATCTGCTTGATAATCTCATCTGCTTGATAATCGCCAGCTGAGCCGCGCGACACCTGCCTGCTCATCTGCTTGATAATCGCCAGCTGAGCCGCGTGACACCTGCCTGCTCATCTGCTTGATAATCGCCAGCTGAGCGGCGCGACACCTGCCTGCTCATCTGCTTGATAATCGCCAGCTGAGCCGCGCGACACCTGCCTGCTCATCTGCTTGATAATCGCCAGCTGAGCCCGCGACACCTGCCTGCTCATCTGCTTGATGTCGACAGCTG
>NW_027219412.1:0-6071 GCF_027580195.1 Bos mutus
GGCACGAATCAAACAGTCAGCAGGCAATAATCATGGAACTCAGCTGTGAGGAATCATGCTGCTCAGCTGGCAATAATCAAGCAGCTGAGCAGGCAGGAATTACGCAGCACACCTGGCAATTGTCAAGCAGATGAGCAGACAGTAATCACGCAGCTCAGCAGGCCCTGATCACTTGACTGAGCATGCACTGTTCACGTGGCTGATCATACACTGATCACGTGATTGATCATGCACTGATCACTTGGATATAATGCACTGCTCACGTGGCTGATCAGGCAAATATCACGCAGATACCATGTACTGGTCACATGACTGATCATGCACTGATCAAGTGACTGATCATGCACTGATCACGTGGCTATCATGCACTACTCACGTGGCTGATCATACACTGATCACCTGCCTGGTCATGCACAGATCACGTGACTAATCATGAACTGATCACCTAGCTATCATGCACTGATCTCCTGGCTGATCATGCAGTGATCACGTGGCTATCATGCAATGATCATGTGGCTATCATGCACTGATCACGTGGCTGATCATGCACTGATACCGTGACTGAGCCTGGACTGATCACATGACTATCATGTAGTGATCACGTGACTTAATGGTGCTGATCATGCGCTGATCATGTTTGCTATCATACACTGATCATGTGCCTCTGGAGGCAATAAACAAAGAGCTGAGTAGGCACGAATCAAACAGTCAGCAGGCAATAATCATGGAACTCAGCTGTGAGGAATCATGCTGCTCAGCTGGCAATAATCAAGCAGCTGAGCAGGCAGGAATTACGCAGCACAGCTGGCAATTGTCAAGCAGATGAGCAGACAGTAATCACGCAGCTCAGCAGGCCCTGATCACGTGACTGAGCATGCACTGTTCACGTGGCTGATCATACACTGATCACGTGATTGATCATGCACTGATCACTTGGATATCATGCACTGCTCACGTGGCTGATCATGCAATGATCACGCAGCTACCATGTACTGGTCACATGACTGATCATGCACTGACCACGTGACTGATCATGCACTGATCACGTGGCTATCATGCACTACTTACGTGGCTGATCATGCAATGATCATGTAGCTACCATGTACTGGTCACGTGACTGATCATACACCCATCAGGTGACTGATCATGCACTGATCACTTGGCTATCATGCACTATTCACGTGGCTGATCATATACTGATCACCTGCCTGGTCATGCACAGATCACGTGACTAATCATGAACTGATCACGTAGCTATCATGCACTGATCACCTGGCTGATCATGCACTGATCACATGGCTGTCATGCAATGATCACCTGTCTATCATGCACTGATCACTTGGATGATCATGCACTGATACCGTGACTGAGCATGGACTGATCACATGACTATCATGTAGTGATCACGTGTCTTAATGGTGGTGATCATGCGCTGATCATGTTTGGTATCATACACTGATCATGTGCCTCTGGAGGTAATAAACAAAGAGCTGAGTAGGCACGAATCAAACAGTCAGCAGGCAATAATCATGGAACTCAGCTGTGAGGAATCATGCTGCTCAGCTGGCAATAATCAAGCAGCTGAGCAGGCAGGAATGACGCAGCACAGCTGGCAATTGTCAAGCAGATGAGCAGACAGTAATCACGCAGCTCAGCAGGCCCTGATCACGTGACTGAGCATGCACTGTTCACGTGGCTGATCATACACTGATCACGTGATTGATCATGCACTGATCACATGGCTATCATGCACTGATTACTTGGCTGGTCATACACTGATCACGTGGCACTCATGCACTGATCACGTGGCTGACCATGCAATGATCACGTGACTGATCATGCACTGATCACAGGGCTATCATGCACTGATTACTTGGCTGGTCATACACTGAACACGTGCCTGGTCATGCACTGATCACGTGGCTGATCATGCACTGATCACGTAATTGATCATGCACTGATCACGTGGCTGATCATGCACTGCTCACGTGTCTGGTCATGCAATGATCACGTAGCTACCATATAATGGTCACGTGATTCGTCATGCACAGATCATGTAAATGATCATGCACTGTTCACGTGACTGATCATGTACTGATCACGTGCCTGGTCATGCACTGATCACGTGGCTGATCATGCACTGATCACGTGACTGATCATGCACTGATCACGTGGCTGAACATGCACTGATCACGTGGCTATAACGCACTGCTCACGTAGCTGATCATGCAATGATCACGTAGCTACCATGTACTGGTCACATGACTGATCATGCACTGATCTCGTGACTGATCATGCACTGATCACGTGGCTATCATGCACTACCCACGTGGCTGATCATGCAATGATCATGTAGCTACCATGTATGGGTCACGTGACTGATCATACACCCATCAGATGACTGACCATGCACTGATCACGTGGCTATCATGCACTGCTCACGTGGCTGATCATGCAGTGATCATGTAGTTACAATGTACCGATCAGGTGACTGATCATACACCCATCAGGTGACTGATCATGCACTGATCTCGTGACTGATCATGCACTGATCACGTGGCTATCATGCACTGATCACGTGGCTGATCATGCAGTGATCATGTAGTTACAATGTACCGGTGAGGTGACTGATCATACACCCATCAGGTGACTGATCATGCACTGATCACGTGGCTCATCATGCACTGATCACGTGGCTGATCATGCAATGATCATATAGCAACCACATACTGGTCACGTACCTGATCATGCACTGATCACGTGGCTCATCATGCACTGATCACGTGACTGTTCACGCACTGATCACGTGGCTGATCATGCCCTGATCACGTGGCTATAATGCACTGATCACGTGGCGGATCATACACTGTTCACGTGCCTGGTCATGCACAGATCACGTGACTAATCATGAACTGATCAGCTGGCTATAATTCACTAATCACGTGGATATCATGCACTGATTACGTGCCTGTCATGCACAGATCACGTGACTAACCATGAACTGATCACGTAGGTATCATGCACTGATCACATGGCTGATCATACATTGTTCACGTGTCTGATCATGCACTGATCACGTGGCTGATCATACACTGCTCATGTAGCTGATCATGCACTGATCACGTGTCTATCATGCAGTGCTCACGTGGCTGATCCTGCAATGATCAAGTTGCTAACATGCACTGGTCACGTGACTGATCATGCAATGGTAACATAATTGATCATGCACTGATCACGTGGCTATCATGCACTGATCACATGGCTGATCATACACTGATCACGTGCCTGGTCATACAGAGATAACGTGACTACTCATGAAGTGATCACGTGGCTATCATGCACTGATCACGTGGATATCATGCACTGATCATGTGGCTGATCACACACGTATCACGTGACTGATCATGCACTGATCACGTGGCTATCATGCAATGATCACGTGGCTATCATGCACTGATCACGTGACTGATCATGCACTGATCACTTGGCTATCATGCACTACTCACGTGGCTGATCATGCAATGATCATGTAGCTACCATGTACCTGTCACGTGACTGACCATACACCCATCAGTTGACTGATCATGCACTGATCACGTAGATATCATGCACTGATCACGAGACTGATCATGCACTGATCACGTCTATATCATGCACTGATCACATGACTGCCCATGCACTGATCACGTGGATGATCATACACTGATCATGTGACAAATCATGCAGTGATCACGTTGCTATCATGCACTGATCAAGTGGCTGATCATACTCTGCTCCCGATACTGATCATGCACTGATCACGTGGCTATCATGCACTGCTCACGTGGCTGATCATGCATGATCACGTAGCTACCATGTACTGGTCACGTGACTGATCATGCACTGATAACATAATTGATCATGCACTGATCAGGTGACTTATCATGCACTGTACACGTGACTGATCATGCACTGATCACATGATCTGATCATTGCTGATCAATGATCACGTAGCTCCCATGTATGATCACGTGACTGATCATGCACTGATCACGTAATTGATCATGCACTGATCATGTGGCTGATCATGCACTGATCACGTGGCTGATCATACAATGATCACGTGATTGATCATGCACTGATTACGTGTCTGATCATGCACTGATCACGTGGCTGATCATGCACTAATCACGTGGCTGATCATGCACTGATCACACGTGGCTGATCATGCACTGATCACGTGGCTGATCATGCAATGATCACGCAGCTACCATGTCCTGGTCACATGACTGATCATGCACTGATCATGTGACTGATCATGCACTGATCACTTGGCTGATCATGCACTGATCACGTGGCTGATCATGCTGGCTATCATGCACTGATCACGTCACGTGACTGATCATACACTGATCACGTGACTGATCATGCACTGATCACGTGCACTGATCACGTCTATATCATGCACTGATCACTGATCACCTGACTGTCATGCACTGATCACGTGGATGATCATACACTGATCATGTGACTGATCATGCAGTGATCACGTGGCTGATCATGCACTGATCACGTGGCTGATCATGCACTGATCACGAAACTGATCATGCACTGATCACGTGGCTATCATGCACTGATCACGTGGCTGATCATGCACTGATCACGTGGCTGATCATGCACTGATCACGTGGTGATCGTGGCTGATCACACTGATCGTGCACTGATGATCATGCACTGATCAGGTGACTTATCATGCACTGTTCACGTGACTGATCATGCACTGATCACGTGACTGATCATGCACTGATCACGTGGCTCATCATGCACACTGGCTCACGTGGCTGATCATGCACTGATCGTGACGTCATGCTCCCATGTACTGGTCACGTGGTGATCAGTGATCACGTGGCTGATCATCACTGATCACGTGGCTGATCATACACTGATCACGTCTGATCATGCACTGATCACGTGACTGACTGATGCATCTGATCACGTGGCTGATAATACACTGATCACGTGACTGATCAACACTGATCACGTGACTGATGATCATGCACTGATCACGTGGCTGATCATGCACTGATCACGTGGCTGGTCATACACTGATCACGTGGCTGATCATCACTGATCACGTGATCATGCACGTGGCGTGACTCATCATGCACTGATCACGTGGCTGATCATGCACTGATCACGTGGCTGATCATGCACTGATCACGTGGCTGATCATGCACTGATCACGTGGCTATCATGCACTGATCACGTGGCTGATCATGCACTGATCACGTGGCTATCATGCACTGGTCACGTGACTGATCATGCACTGATCACGTGACTGATCATGCACTGATCGTGGCTGATCATGCACTACTCACGTGGCTGATCATGCACTGATCACGATCATGATCATGCACTGATCCATGTACCGGTCACGTGACTGACCATACACTCATCAGGTGACTGATCATGCACTGATCACGTGGCTATCATGCACTGATCACGCTGATCATGCAGACTGACTGCGACACTGATCACGTCCATATCATGCACTGATCACATGACTGCCCAGCACTGATCACGTGGATGATCATACACTGATCATGTGACAGATCATGCAGTGATCACGTGGCTATCATGCACTGATCAAGTGGCTGATCATGCACTGATCCCGAAACTGATCATGCACTGATCACGTGGCTGATAATGATCACTGATCCCGTGACTGATCATGCACTGATCACGTGACTGATCATGCACTGATCACGTGGCTATCATGCACTGATCACGTGGCTGGTCATGCACTGATCACGTGCACTGATCATGCATCTGATCACGTGGCTGATCATGCACTGATCCCGTGACTGATCATGCACAGATCACGTGACTAATCATGAACTGATCAGCTGGCACTGCTCATGTAGCTGATCATGCACTGATCACGTGTCTATCATGCAGTGCTCACGTGGCTGATCCTGCAATGATCAAGTTGCTAACATGCACTGGTCACGTGACTGATCATGCAATGGTAACATAATTGATCATGCACTGATCACGTGGCTATCATGCACTGATCACATGGCTGATCATAC
>NW_027219413.1:0-6568 GCF_027580195.1 Bos mutus
AGGTCTCTGTTGGTAACAGAATTAACGTCAATATTTCACCAGCAAGGAATTGCATACATAAGTGCTAATATACATTGTCAGATTACTATAACTGTATTTCACTGAATGAAACATAAAGAAGTGAAGCAGCATCTATGTGAGACACAGACAGTTGAGCTTACCTCCAGGGGTCGGAGAGGCGATTCCTCAGCCCCGGCCTGGGGCAGTTCCACCACGAGGTGCTCCTGGGGAACTAGAGGGAAACAGAAGGCCATCAGGACAGAGGAGAGGCTGCTTCCAAAGATCTCAGGTTTCTTGTTTGTTTGTTTGATGGGACATGGGGTGGAATGTGTACATGAGAGAGGTTAGTAACTATGGACTGAGCTGCTTTTTTTTTTTAATTTGGAATTTATTTTATTTTATTTTTTAAATTTATTTTTTAATTTTATTTTTAAACTTTACATAATTGTATTAGTTTTGCAAATATCAAAATGAATCCATCACAGTTATACATGTGCTCCCCATCCTGAAACCTCCTCCCTCCTCCCTCCCCATACCATCTCTGGGTTCTCCCAGTGCACTAGCCCCAAGCATCCAGTATCCTGCATTGAACCTGGACTGGCATCTCATTTCATACATGATATTTTACATGTTTCAATGCCATTCTCCCAAATCTTCCCACCCTCTCCCTCTCCCCACAGAGTCCATAAGACTGTTCTATACATCAGTGTCTCTTTTGCTGTCTTGTACACAGGGTTATTGTTATCATCTTTCTAAATTCCATATATATGCGTTAGTATACTGTATTCGTGTTTTTCCTTCTGGCTTACTTCACTCTGTATAATAGGCTCCAGTTTCATCCACCTCCTTAGAACTGATTCAAATGAATTCTTTTTAATGGCTGAGTAATACTCCATTGTGTATATGTACCACAGCTTTCTTATCCATTCATCTGCTGATGGACATCTAGGTTGTTTCCATGTCCTGGCTATTATAAACAGTGCTGTGATGAACATTGGGGTGCACGTGTCTCTTTCCCTTCTGGTTTCCTCAGTGTGTATGCCCAGCAGTGGGATTGCTGGATCATAAGGCAGTTCTATTTCTAGTTTTTTAAGTAATCTCACACTGTTCTCCATAGTGGCTATACTAGTTGGCATTCCCACCAACAGTATAAGAGGGTTCCCTTTCTCCACACCCTCTCCAACATTTATTATTTGTAGACTTTTGGATCGCAGGCATTCTGACTGGCATGAAATGTTACCTCATAGAGGTCTTGATTTGCATTTCTCTGATAATGAGTGATGTTGAGCATCTTTTCATGTGTTTGTTAGCCATCTGTATGTCTTCTTTGGAGAAATGTCTATTTAGTTCTTTGCCCATTTTTTGATTGGGTCATTTATTTTCTGGAGTTGAGCTATAGGAGTTGCTTGTATATTTTTAAGATTAGTTGTTTGTCAGTTGCTTCATTTGCTATTATTTTCTCCCATTCTGAAGGCTGTCTTTTCACCTTGCCCTTAGTTTCCTTTGATGTGCAGAAGCTTTTAAGGTTAATTAGGTCCCATTTATTTATTTTGCTTTTATTGCTAACACCTATCCTGCTCAAACTCTTCCAGAAAATTGCAGAGGAAGGTAAACTTCCAAACTCATTCTATGAGGCCACCATCACCTAATACCAAAACCTGACAAAGATCCCACACAAAAGAAAACTACAGGCCAATATCACTGATGAACATAGATGCAAAAATCCTTAACAAAATTCTAGCAATCAGAATCCAACAACACATTAAAAGATCATACACCATGACCAAGTGGGCTTTATCCCAGGGATGCAAGGATTCTTCAATATCCATAAATCAATCAATGTAATACACCACATTAACAAATTGAAAAATAAAAACCATACGATTATCTCAATAGATGCAGAGAAAGCTTTGACAAAATTCAACATCCATTTATGATAAAAACTCTCCAGAAAGCAGGAAGAGAAGGAACATACCTCAACATAATAAAAGCTTTATATGACAAACCCACAGCAAACATTATCCTCAATGGTGAAAAATTGAAAGCATTTCCTCTAAAGTCAGGAACAAGACAAGGGTGCCCACTTTCACCATTACTATTCAACATAGTTTTGGAAGTTTTGGCCACAGCAATCAGAGCAGAAAAAGAAATAAAGGAATCAAATTGGAAAAGAAGAAGTAAAACTCTCACTATTTGCAGATGACATGATCCTCTACATAGAAAACCCTAAAGACTCCACCAGAAAATTACTAGAACTTATCAATGACTATAGTAAAGTTGCAGGATATAAAATCAACACACAGAAATCCCTTGCATTCCTATACACTAATAATGAGAAAACAGAAAGAGAAATTAAAGAAACAATTCCATTCACCATTGCAATGGAAACAATGAAATACTTAGGAATATATCTACCTAAAGAAACTAAAGACCTATATATAGAAAACTATAAAAACACTGGTGAAAGAAATCAAAGAGGACACTAATAGATGGAGAAATATACCATGTTCATGGATTGTAAGAATCAATATAGTGAAAATAAGTATACTACCCAAAGCAATTTATAGAGTCAATGCAATCCCTATCAAGCTACCAACAGTATTCTTCACAGAGCTAGAACAAATAATTTCACAATTTGTATGGAAATACAAAAAAAACCTCGAATAGCCAAAGCGATCTTGAGAAAGAAGAATGGAACTGGAGGAATCAACCTACCTGACTTCAGGCTCTACTACAAAGCCACAGTTATCAAGACAGTATGGTACTGGCACAAAGACAGAAATATAGATCAATGGACAAAATAGAAAGCCCAGAGATAAATCCACACACATATGGACACCTTATCTTTGACAAAGGAGGCAGAATATACAATGGATTAAAGACAATCTCTTTAACAAGTGGTGCTGGGAAAACTGGTCAACCACTTGTAACAGAATGAAACTAGAACACTTTCTAACACCTTACACAAAAAATAAACTCAAAAAATGGATTAAAGATCTAAACATAAGACCTAGAGGAGAAACTATAAAACACCTAGAGGAGAACCAGGAAGGCAATGAAAGAGAGTGCCTGCACTTAACTGGTGATAACCAAAGTAATGGGAAAAGCAAAACATTACAATGCATGCCAGCTTTCAATGACAGAGACACATGGCCCTCCTGGCTGTTAGAGCTTCTGGGAAATCACACCTATCTTCTGGATTACTTCCTAGATCACTGCATCCTCAGAATCCACTGTTTCAGCTATTGTACTTACCAAGTCTGTGAGACTTTATTCTCGATTAAAAGTAAACTCTTGTTAGAGGACTAAAGTCAATACTACCTTTCCAAATAGCTTTTATTAATCATGCGATGTTATTTTCCAGGCTTGATTTTCCAAACAATGTTTGCAAGTCCACTGAGTCAGTGGCGGTTCACACTCACAGAAGTCACACTTTTAGTGGGACAGTTCATTATGGAGAGGAAGCATGGGGTGAACCTGACTGTCTCTGACCCAGCTGTGTATGAGATTTACGACAAGAGTCATGGTCACTAGACTATCATGTTCCACTGTGAGCTTTATTTGACAATTTGCCTTGAGTGTGTACTACAGGGTTTAATCAATGTGAGGTTATGCTAATTACCCGGTACAATGAAATACACCTCTGATGATAATATGCTTTTGTCCTTGTGTATACAAAGATAGGAACACCAACACATAGGACTTACACTCTACAAAAGGCCACCCAACGCTCAGAATCTGTGACTTTACCAAGAGGATGTGAGTCCCGAGATTCTTTTCCCAATAATGACTGTGCCAAAATTGGCGTTAATCCACCTATGTTTACCCTGGGTTCTTTGACCACTGTGCCCACCTTATAATTATAATGACGGGCAGGATCTGGACCCTGGGCCTGCTAGTACCTCCAAGGATGGATATAGATGCCAGGACCCCCTTTCCACATGACTGAGGATCACGTGGCTGACTGGTAGGAGCAGCTTACTCATTCAGAAGAGCCAAATTTGGATCAACCCTAGGTACTCAGTTTGGCTTTTCCAATAGGAGGTTAAGACTTTGGGCCATTTGTCCAATTGCCATCTTCACCTGAGGAAAATTAATATTAAGCTATGTTGGGGAATGGATTCCCTGATAGCTCAGTTGTTAAAGAATCCGGCTGCAATGCTGGAGACCTGTGTTTGATCCCTCGGTTTGGAAGATTCCCTGGAGAAGGGAAAGACTACCCACTCCAGGATTCTGGCCTGGAGAATTCCATGGACACTAGTGCATGGGGATGCAAAGACTGGAATACACACTGAATGACTTTCACTTTCGCTTCTGAGGAAAGACTGAGTTGAGGAAAGAATCAGGTAATGTATGGCCAGTGTGCAGTGGTAGTGAGAAGTGTTTAGAAAGTTCACAGTTGACTAGTGCTGTGTAACAGGGATGCATCTCCAGAGGCAACGCACACAGACACAGAACTTCAGAATCACACCACTTGGGCTCACACATGGACCCCCAACCCTGATCCACCCAAACCCACAACATCTAAATGATGTAGTTGCTTCCAGGTACCCTAGAACAAAGGCATCGTTCTTTCCTGGGAGATCAGTCTCTTCTCTGCACCCACAGCCCACACCCTAAATAGGAATCTAGCATCAGGGCCACTCTCCAACCAGAGCCAGTCAGAGAACCCCACCTTTATCAGTTGGATTGTCCCTCAGCAGAATGATGATCCCTGAATATTTACCGTGTTCACAGGCGTCCCCGGATTCCTGTGATTGCAGAGAAGAAAACAGAGTGAGTGTCTCAGCTTCTTGAGTTTTCTGCACTAAGTCTTCTGTTACCTGTTTTTTTGTCCTCAGGTAACTAGCACTCTTCATTTCAGTGGCTCCAAAATAAAACAGACAATCTTCTGTTGGGAAGACTGGTCTGTTTCACATAAGATCTCTCAGTTTTAATTTGACCAACGTTTACAAATTTTTTTCAAGAAAGAACACTTTCTGTTGAGCAAAGTACCTACAGTAATAAATGATGCTGTCTTATTGAAATGTCCTTTTGAATCTGGACTGTGTTAATAATAGATTTATCCTCTCTACTTTCCCAGCCAAGTATTTGCATGCCTCAGTGGTAACGTAAATTGTCAGATTACTATACCTGTATTCAACTAAAAGGAAAATAAAGCAGTGAAGCCGCAGCCTTGCCCCGGTTAAGAAAGGTGCACTTACGTCCACAGTCTTCAGAGCCTTGTCTTCAGCCCAGTCCCGGGGCAGCTCCACCACCATGTCCTCTTGAGGAACTGGAGGGACACAGAACAGCACAGGGACACAGGTAAGGTGCTCACTAACCTCTCAGGAGCCTTGTTCATTGGAGGGGCATGGGGTGGAGTGTGTGCATAAGGCATTAGTAACTATGCACTGAGTTGCTGTTGAGTCCTCCTCTTTGTTGTATAAATAAGAGCAAATCAGAGGAGCTGGAAATAACGAAACAAAACTTCTGTATTTTAACTAGTGATAACCTAACAGTTCGGGAAAAAAGAACCACTGAAATGCATGCCACCTTTCACTGACAGAGACTCATGAAACTCCTGCCTGTTTATATCTTCTGCAAAACCACCCCTATCCAGAAGGATTTCTTCCTAGATCACTGCCTCCCCAGGATTCAGTTTCAGCTGATGCACTTATTAAGTTTTCTGTGAGATTTTGTTCTTGATTAAAAGCAATCTCTGTTAGAGGACTGAATTCAACCCTACCTTGCCAAATAGCTATAATCTATCATGTGATGTTTCTTCCTAGTCTTCACTGTCCAAACAATATTTGCACGTCCACTGAGTCAGTGTTTGTTCACACTCATTGAAGTCATACATTTAGTGGGACAGTTCATCATGGAGAGAAAGCATGGGGTAAACGTTGACCTTCTTGGACCCTGGTGTGCAGGAGGTTCACAACAAGAGTCAAGGTCACCAAGCAGAGTGTCAAGTTCCACTGTGAGATCTATATGACACCTTCCCTTGAAAGTGTGCTCCAGGGTTTAACCAATGTAAGGCTTATGGAAATGTCACCCAGTACAAAGAAATATCTCCCTGATGACAATCTTCTTTTGTTCTTGGTTAAGCAGTGACACTAGCACCAACAGATATGGCCTGGACTGTCAAAACAAGGGAACACAACTTTCAGATCTTTGAATTGACCAGGAGGACAGGAATCCCAAGGTGTCTTTCACAATAATGACTGTGCCAATGTTGGCGATAATCCCCCTACGTTTGCCCTGTGTCCCATGACCACTGAGCCCATTTTACAATGATGGGCACAATCTGAACCTCTGGAGCTCTAGTACCTCCAAGCATAAACGGAGATGCAGGGACCCCCTTGCTCCATGACTGAGGATCCCATGGTTGAGTGATAAGTGCAGGTCAGGGGTCCAGAGCAGACACACTGGGACCACCCACAGGTTCCCAGTTTGGCTTGTCCACTTAGGAGGTCAAGAGCTTGGGCTGTTTTTCTCAGCACCATCTCCATTTGAGGACAATGAATATTAACCAAACTTGAGGAATGGCTGAGTTGAGGGAAGAGTCAGGTAATATATAGACAAT
>NW_027219414.1:0-6233 GCF_027580195.1 Bos mutus
TGCCTGAAAACAACGTGATCGGTACACGATAGGCCGCCTTGATCTGTGCCTGATCATGCGTCCTCAGTGCATGGGAAGTCGGGATCAGTGCGCCGGTAGCCGTGATCAGTGCATGCTGAGTCACGTGATCTGGACGATCAGCCATGATCGCGACTGGGGTCGTGATCGAGGCCTGCTGGGCTAACGTGATTCCTGCGGCTCATCTGCATGACAACTGCCAGCTGGGCTGCGTGATTCCTGTAGGCTCTCATCTGTGACAATTTACCCAGCTGGGCTGCGTGATTCCTGCCTAGTCACCTGGCAGTGTACCAGATTGGAGCAGCGAATTAAACCTAGTAAACTCCATGTATTGCCTACTGATTACGTGAATTCGTGTCTACTCAGCTCTTTAGTGTGCCTCTGCAGAGTCCCTGTTAGCGCACCTGCGAGACCAGCCAGCTGATCAAATTATTCAAACGAAACTGGCTAAGCATTATTTATATACTAATCAAAGATGTCAGTTGACAGAAGCGAGATGGTGGTGAGGACAGCCCCAGTAAAGTCAGAGGTGAGAGCACAAAGCAATAAAGTAGGCAGACTCTGGTTTTTGGGGGGAAAATGCTCGAGAATATCAGGGGACTCCTGAGGCTCGATCCCGCCTGCGTATGCCAGGCCTCCTTCCTCAATCACTGTTTCTGCACGGTCAGGTGATCAGCGTACTCTCCGATCACATTGATCACCGTGCCAGTAAACATACGTGATCAGTGCACGACCAGCCGCGGGATCACTGCATGCGCGATCAATTGTCTGTTCCTCTCAGCCGCGTGATCAGTGGTGCAGTCCCATGATGGCGCCTGTCGGTGGCTGATCATTGCCTGAAATAACGTGATCAGTGCGCCTGATGCATGTGATCGGTGCCTGATCGTCACGTCGTCAGTGCGCATGCAGTCCCGCGTGATCAGTGCGCCAATGTACGTGTTCGGTACATTCCTGCGTTACTTTATCTGGACTTGATCCAGCCCGCGTGATCCCAGCGGCTGCAGGATCCCGTGATCAGGGCCTGCTTAGCTGCCTGATTCCTGCGGGCTCATCTGCATGACAACTGTCAGCTGAGCTGCGTGATTCCTGTCGGCTCATCTAGCCGACAATTGCCAGCTGAGCTGCGTGATTCCTGCCTGGTCACCTGTGATTGTGCCAGTTGAGCAGCATGATTGATCACTGCTGGGCTCTATGCTTGTGCCTGCTGATTCGTGGTTCGTGTTTGCTCAGCTCTTTGAGTATTGCCTCCTGAGGTCCTGTTTGGGTGCCACTTGCAGGAACCAGCCCCAGCTGATCAGAACATTGAAGGAGGAATGGCCTGGCGACTATTGCTACTAATTAGAGATGAGAATAGAATGAGGACCAGTAGTGGGAAAATTCAGTGAAAAGCTGAGTAGCTTGGTTTCTGCGGAGACCAGCCAAAACTTCAGAGACAAAGTTGCATACGGCGGCCCTTGGCGTATCTCGAATAGCGGAAGGTGCCTCACCACAGGTACCTTCTAAAGTGGGTCTTAGAAGCCCAGGCATAATTAGTAGCGTGGTGGGTTCCGAGCTCAGATGGAGACTGAAGCTGGAAGTTAAAGGGAAGAATGACAAGAACTATGAACTGGGGCTGTAGAGTTAACTCTTTGACAGAGGCGAAGGATGGTAGTGAGGACAGCCCCAGTGAAATATGGTGAGGCACAAGCAATGCAGTAGGCAGACTCCTAGTTTTTGAGGAGATGCTCAGAATATCCGGGTGTGGACTCACGAAACCGATCCTTTGCGTATCGCGAGCCTCCTTCCTCATGACCTTTGTCCAGGTGGAATGCCTCGGCTCCCTGCCACATCAGCAGTGCATGCTCAGTCGATATCAGTACATGATCAGACCGTGATGCGGCTGCAATCCGGTGATCAGGCGGCCCCACTCTCGATCCTGCGTGATCACCGTATGATAAACCGTGATCGGTGAGCGACCAGCCGCGTGATCACTGCATTCGCAGTCAGGTGGTCTGTTCCTGATTAGCCCGAGGTCAGTGCGTGCGGTCCCGCCGATCAGCTCCTGTCAGTCACTGATCACTGCCTGATAAACACGTGATCGGTGCCGGATCGTGCGTCATCAGTGCTTACTTGATCGCGGGATCAGTGCATGATAGCCCGCGTGATCCAGTGCGTGCAGTCCCATGATCAGCGCCTATCAGTCTGATCATTTGCCTGGTAAACACGTGATCAGTGCGCGATGAGCCATGTGATCGGTGCCTTATCAGCCACGTCATCAGTGCATGCGCAGTCGTCATCAGTGCGCCCGATGTACGTGATCAGTGCGCGCTCGGTCTCGTGGTCTGTAGCAGTCAGCCACGTGATCAGTGCCTGCAGAGTCAGGTGATCAGGGCCTGCTGAGCTGCGTGATTCCCTGCGGCTCATCACCATGACAATTGCCAGCTGAGCTGCGTGATTCCTATCGGCTCATCTGCGGCAATTGCCAGCTGAGCTGCATGATTCCTACTCTGGTCACATGTTTGGTGTGCCAGTTGAGAGCAGCATGATTCGTCACTGCTGAGCTCCATACTTATTGCCTGCTGATTGCGTGGTTGTAATCTACTCAGCTCTTTGATGCTCGCCTCCTGGGAATTCCCTGTTAGGTGCGCCACCTGCGGGGCCAGCCCAATTGATCCAGGAGTGTGAAGGAGAGATGGCTAGCGACTATTTATATACACAATCAGAGATGTCAGGAATAATAGTGATGAGAGGCTCAGTAGGAATATTCGCTGAAAGAGACAGTAACCCAAGTTTCTGGCGGAAGACCAATCCAAACTTCAAGACAGAAGTTTGCACCGCCTCGTGAGCATGGGCGCCTCTCTGAATATGGGTGCCTCACCTGAACACCTTCTCAGTAGGTTTAAGCAGCTCAGGCCATAGTAAGTAAAAGCGTGGTGGTTCCTTGCTCCAGTGGAACTCAGCTGGAAGTTAAAGGGAAGAATGACAAGAACTTTATGAACTGGAGCTGTAAGTTAACTCTTTGACAGAGGCGAGATGGTGGTGGGGACAGCCCCGGTAGAATCAGAGGTGAGCACAAAGCAATACAGTAGGCTTGAACTCTGGTTTTTGGGGAGATGCTTAGAATATCGGGTGGACTCCTGAGGCTCGATTCCACATTTGCGTATGTGAGCCTCCTTCCTCTGATCTTTGTCCAAGTGGAATGCCTCCCGGCCCGGCATCATCAGTGCATACTCAGTCCACGATATCAGTACGCCCGATCGAACCGCGTGATCACTGACTGCACAATCAGGTGATCAGCGCCTCTCGGTACGTGATACGTATGATAAACGGGATCAGTGAGCGACCAGCCACGTGATCCCTGCATGCTCGCGGTCAGGTGGTCTGTTCTGATTAGCCCACGAGGTCGAATGCGTGCACAGTCCATGATCAGCGCCTGTCAGTCACTGATCGCTGCCTAGTAAATATGCGTGATCGGGGCCGATCAGCAAATCATCAGTGCATGCGCGATCGCGGGATCCAGTGCATATTAGCCCGCGTGATCGAGTCGTGCACGATCCGCCAGTCAGCGCCTGTCAGTCACTGATCATTGCCTGATAAACAAGTGATCGGCAGTACATGATGGAGCGCATGTGATCAGTGCCTGATCAACCACGTCTTCCAGTGCATGCCCAGTCAGTGATCAGTGCATAATGCACGTGATCAGTGCATAACGTCATGTGATCTAGACAATCCAGCCACGTGATCAGCTGCAGAGGTCCAATGATCATGCTTCTGCTGAGCTAAATGATTCCTGCAGCTCATCTGCGCCAGCAACTGCCAGCTGAGCTGCGTGATTCTAACAGTTCTCTGTGACAGTACCAGCTGAGCTGCGTGATTCTACTACCATAGTCACCTACTTGGCCTTGCCGAATTGAGCAGCATGATTAAATCTGCACAAACTCCTTACTTATTACCTACTGGTACATAGATCGTGTCTGCTCAGCTCTTTGGTGTATCTCAGGAGTCCTGTTAGAGCTTACCTGCAGGGGATGTGCCAGCTGATCAGAATTATTAGAAATGAAGATAGCCTAGGCGACAGACATATGCTAATCAGAATGTCAGAATATTAATAGTATGAGGAGGCTCAGTAGGAATTCGGTGGAGAAGGAAGGCAGTAGCTTGTTTCTGGAGAGACCAATCAAGCACAAGACAAAAGTTTGTATCACTTACATGGGCAGGTATCCCCTTGAATGGCGAAGGTGCCGCACCTAGACACCTTCTCGGTGGTCTTAGCAGCCAGAGCATAATTAGTAAGCATGGTGGGTTCCTGCGCTCAGATGGAGACTCAGCTGGAAGTTAAAGGAAGAATGACAAGAACTTTATGAATTGGAGCTGTAAGTTAACTCTTGACAGACAGAAGAAGAGATGGTGGTGGAGACAGCCCCAGTGAAATCAGAGTGAGAAGCACAAAAGCAATACAGTAGGCAGACTCTGGTTTTAGGAGATAACAAAGAATATCAGGTGGACTCTGAGGCTCGATCCGCATTGCCGTATCCAAAGGCCTCCTTCCTCATGACCTTGTCAGAGTGGAATGCCTCCCTTAACCGGCACATCATCGGTGCATGCTCCAGTCCGATATCAGTGCCTGCTCAGACGCGTGATCACTGACTGCACAGTCAGGTGATCAGCGCCTCTCCATCCGCGTGATCACCGTATGAGTAAACACGTGATCGGTGAGCGACCAACCGCGTGATCTGCATGCATGATCCAGGTGAGTCAGTTCACGATCCAACCGTGATCAGTCGTGCACAATCCATGAACAGCACCTGTCAGTCGCTAGTCATTGCCACAGAAAACACGTGATCAGTGCTCGATGAGCCATGTGATCTAACCTTATCAGCCAAATCATCAGTGCATGCGGTGGTAATCCCAGTGCATGACCAGCAGGTAGTGGTGCATGCTGAGTCAGCGGGCTGGGCAATCCCAGCCACGCTGATCCAGCGGCTGCAGGGTCCAGTGATCAGGGCCTGCTGAGCTGCATGATTCCTGCCGGCTCATCTGCATGACAGTACCAGCCCAGGCTAAGTGATTCCAGTGGAGCTCATCTGTGACAATTGCCAGCTGAGCTGCGTGATTCCCTGCCTAGTCACCTACTTGGTGTGCCAGTTGAGCATGATTCGTCCCTGGTAGGCTCAGCGCTGTTGCCTGCTATTGCGTGGTTCCGTGTCTGCCTCAGCTCTTTTGAGTGTGCCTCCCCTGAGTCCCTGTTAGAGGCGCTTCTGCGGGACCAACCCATAGCTGATCCAGGGTATTAGAAGCAGAGATAGCCACAAGCGACAATTTTATATGTAATCAGAATGTCAGAATAGTATGAGAGAGCTCAGTGGAAAATTCGGTGGAGAAAGAAGAGGCTAGACAGCTTGGTTTCTGCAGGAGACCAATCAAACTTCAAGACAAGAAGTTTGCCATACCGTGGGCATGAGCACCCTGTGAGAATAGCGGTGATTGCCTCCACCTAGACACCTTCAGTGGAACAGTGAGCATAAATAGTAGCGTGGTGGGTTCCGGGCTCCCAGTGGAGGGCTCAGCTGGAAGTTAAAGGAAGAATGACAAGGGCTTTATGAACTGGAGCTGTGGGTAACTCTTTGACAGAAGGCGAAGATGGTGGCGAGGACAGCCCCCAGTGAAATAGCGAGGTGAGCACAAGCAGCTACAGTGAAGCAGACTCTGGTTTTTTGGGAAGAATTCTCAGAAGTGCGGGTAGATACAGAAGGCTCCATCCCGCATTTCAAATATCCGAGCCTCCTTCTCGCGACCTTTGTCCAAAAATTGGAATACCTCACCGGCTCGGCACATCATCAGTGCATGCTCGATCACGATATCAATCCGTGATCCGATACGCGTGTCGCTGACTACTTTGATCAGGTGAGCAGCGCCCTCTCGATCGCGTGATCCGCATTATAGTAAACGCGTGATCGTGAAGGACCAACCCGTGATCACTGCATGCGCGGTCAGGTGGTCAGTTCCTGATGAGCCACCTGGTCGGTCGTGCACAGTCCCCTGATCGGCGCCTGTCGATGCTGATCATTGCCTGATAAACACCTGATCGGTGCATGATGAGCATGTGATCGGTGCCTGATCAGCCGTCTTCGGTGCAGGCGCAGTCAGGTGATCGGTGCATGATGGCCCAGGTGATCGGTGCATGCTGAGTCACGTGAACTGGACTTGATCAGCCACGTGATCAGCGGCTGCAGGAT
>NW_027219415.1:0-6734 GCF_027580195.1 Bos mutus
CACCTGCCGGCTCATCTGTGATAATCGCCAGCTGAGCCATGCGACACCTGCCCGTTCATCTGTGATAATCGCCAGCTGAGCCTGGCGACACCTGCCAGCTCATCTGTTTGATAATCGCCAGCTGAGCCCCGACACCCTGCTTGCTCATCTGTGATAATCGCCAGCTGAGCCTGGCGACACCTGCCCGCTCATCTGCTTGATAATTGCCAGCTGAGCCGCCACCTGCCTGCTCATCTGCTTGATAATCGCCAGCTGGCCTGCGACACCTGCCTGCTCATCTTCTTGATAATCACCAGCTGAGCCCGCGACACCCTGCCCGCTCATCTGCTTGATAATCGCCAGCTGAGCGCGACGACTGCCTGCTCATCATCTGTGATAATCGCCAGCTGAGCCACGCGACACCTGCCCGCTCATCTGCCTGATAATCGCCAGCTGAGCCGCGCGACACCTGCCTCGCTCATCTGTTTGATAATCGCCAGCTGAGCCGCGCGACACCTGCCCGCTCATCTGCTTGAGCCAGCTGAGCTGCGCGACACCTGCTTGCTCATCTTGTTGATAATCGCCAGCTGAGCTGCGCGAAACCTGCCCGCTCATCTGCTTGATAATCGCCAGCTGAGCGGTGCGACACCTGCCTTCTCATCTGCTTGATAATCGCCAGCTGAGGTGCGCGACACCTGCCCGCTCATCTACCTGATAATCGCCAGCTGAGCCGCGCGACACCTGCCCGCTCATCTGCTTGATAATCGCCAGCTGAGCCCCGCGACACCTGCCCGCTCATCTGCTTGATAATCGCCAGCTGAGCCGCGCGACACCTGCCCGCTCATCTGCTTGATAATCGCCAGCTGAGCCGCGCGACACCTGCCCGCTCATCTGCTTGATAATCACCAGACTAGCAGCGCCACACGTGCCCGCTCATCTGCTTGATAATCGCCAGTTGAGCCCCTCGACACGTGCCCGCTCATCTGATTGATAATCGGCAGCTGAGCCGCGCGACACCAGCCCGCTCATCTGCTTGATAATCGCCAGCGGAGCCTTGCGACACCTGCCGGCTCATCTGCTTGATAATCGCCAGATGAGCCACAAGACACCTGCCGCTCATCTGCTTGATGATCGCCAGCTGAGCCCGCGACACCTGCCCGCTCATCTGCCTGATAATCGCCAGCTGAGCCGCGCGACACCTGCCCGCTCATCTGTGATAATCGCCAGCTGAGCCCGCGACACCTGCCCGCTCATCTGCTTGATAATCGCCAGCTGAGCCGCGCGACACCTGCCCGCTCATCTGCTTGATAATCGCCAGCTGAGCCGCGCGACACCTGCCCGCTCATCTGCTTGATAATCGCCAGCTGGGCCCGCGACACCTGCCTGCTCATCTGCTTGATAATCGCCAGCTGAGCGCGCGACACCTGCCGGCTCTCATCTGATTGATAATCGCCAGCTGAGCCCGCGACACCTGCCCGCTCATCTGTGATAATCGCCAGCTGAGCCACCGCGACACCTGCCCGCTCATCTGCTTGATAATCGCCAGCTGAGCCCGCGACACCTGCCCGCTCATCTGCTTGATAATCGCCAGCTGAGCCGCGCGACACCTGCCTGCTCATCTGCTTGATAATCGCCAGCTGGGCCCGCGACACCTGCCCGGCTCATCTGCTTGATAATCGCCAGCTGGGCCGCGACACCTGCCTGCTCATCTGCCTGATAATCGCCAGCTGGGCTGAGCCGCGACACCTGCCCGCTCATCTGCTTGATAATCGCCAGCTGAGCCGCGCGACACCTGCCCGCTCATCTGCTTGATAATCGCCAGCTGAGCCCGCGACACCTGCCCGCTCATCTGCTTGATAATCGCCAGCTGAGCCCGCGACACCTGCCCGCTCATCTGCTTGATAATCGCCAGCTGGGCGGCGCGACACCTGCCCGCTCATCTGCTTGATAATCGCCAGCTGAGCCCGCGACACCTGCCCGCTCATCTGCTTGATAATCGCCAGCTGAGCCCGCGACACCTGCCCGCTCATCTGTGATAATCGCCAGCTGAGCCGCGCGACACCTGCCCGCTCATCTGTGATAATCGCCAGCTGAGCCTGCCGACACCTGCCTGCTCACCTGCCTGATAATCGCCTGCTGAGCCGCGCGACACCTGCCTGCTAATCTGCTTGATAATCGCCAGCTGAGCCTCGCGACACCTGCCAGCTCATCTGCTTGATAATCACCAGCTGAGCGCCGTGACACCTGCCTGCTCATCAGCTTGATATTCGCCAGCTAAGCCCCGCACACCTGCCGGCTCATCTGCTTGATAATCGTCAGCTCAGCCGCGTGACACCTGCCTGCTCATCTGCCTGATACTCGCCAGCTGAGCCCAGCGACACCTGCCTGCTCATCTGCCTGATACTCGCCAGCTGAGGCCCTGCGACACCTGCCTGCTCATCTGCTTGATAATCGCCAGCTGAGCCGCGCGACACCTGCCTGCTCATCTGCTTGATAATCGCCAGCTGAGCCCCGCGACACCTGCCTGCTCATCTGCCTGATAATCGCGCCAGCTGAGGGCCGCGACACCTGCTTGCTCATCTGCTTGATAATCGCCAGCTGAGCCACGCGACACCTGCCCGCTCATCTGTGATGATAATCGCCAGCTGGGCCTGCGCGACACCTGCTTGCTCATCTGCTTGATAATCGCCAGCTGAGCCGCGCGACACCTGCCGGCTCATCTGCTTGATAATCGCCAGCTGGGCCCGCGACACCTGCCCGCTCATCTGCTTGATAATCGCCAGCTGAGCCGCGCGACACCTGCCCGCTCATCTGCTTGATAATCGCCAGCTGAGCCTGCGCGACACCTGCCCGCTCATCTGCTTGATAATCGCCAGCTGAGCCGCGCACCTGCCTGCTCGCTCATCTGCTTGATAATCGCCAGCTGAGGCCGCGACACCTGCCCGCTCATCTGCCTGATAATCGCCAGCTGAGCCCGCGACACCTGCCCGCTCATCTGCTTGATAATCGCCAGCTGAGCCGCCGACACCTGCCCGCTCATCTGCCTGATAATCGCCAGCTGAGCCTGCGCGACACCTGCCCGCTCATCTGCTTGATAATCGCCAGCTGGGCCTCCGCGACACCTGCCCGCTCATCTGCTTGATAATCGCCAGCTGAGCCGCCGCGACACCTGCCTGCCCGCTCATCTGCTTGATAATCGCCAGCTGAGCCCGCGACACCTGCCGGCTCATCTGCTTGATAATCGCCAGCTGAGCCCGCGACACCTGCCCGCTCATCTGCCTGATAATCGCCAGCTGGGCCCGCGACACCTGCCGCTCTCATCTGTGATAATCGCCAGCTGAGCCACGCGACACCTGCCCGCTCATCTGCCTGATAATCGCCAGCTGAGCCCGCGACACCTGCCGGCTCATCTGCCTGATAATCGCCAGCTGAGCCCGCGCGACACCTGCCCGGCTCATCTGCTTGATAATCGCCAGCTGAGCCGCGCGACACCTGCCCGCTCATCTGCCTGATAATCGCCAGCTGAGCCCGCGTGACACCTGCCCGCTCATCTGCTTGATAATCGCCAGCTGAGCCCGCGACACCTGCCTGCTCTCATCTGCTGATAATCGCCAGCTGAGCCGCGACACCTGCCCGCTCATCTGCCTGATAATCGCCAGCTGAGCCCGCGACACCTGCCGGCTCATCTGCCTGATAATCGCCAGCTGAGCCACCGCGACACCTGCCGCTCATCTGCTTGATAATCGCCAGCTGAGCCCGCGACACCTGCCCGCTCATCTGCCTGATAATCGCCAGCTGAGCCCCGCGACACCTGCCGCTCATCTGTGATAATCGCCAGCTGAGAGGCGCGACACCTGCCGCTCATCTGCCTGATAATCGCCAGCTGAGCCCCCACGACACCTGCCTGCTCATCTGCTTGATAATCGCCAGCTGAGCCCGCGCGACACCTGCCGCTCATCTGCTTGATAATCGCCAGCTGAGCCCGCGACACCTGCCCGCTCATCTGCTTGATAATCGCCAGCTGAGCCTCGCGACACCTGCCCTCTCATCTGCTTGATAATCGCCAGCTGAGCCTCGCGACACCTGCCCGCTCATCTGCTTGATAATCACCAGCTGAGCCGCGTGACACCTGCCCGCTCATCTGCTTGATAATCGCCAGCTGAGCCCCGCGACCCATGCCTGCTCATCTGCTTGATAATTGCCAGCTGAGCCCGCGCGACACCTGCCCGCTCATCTGCCTGATAATCGCCAGCTGAGAGCCGCGACACCTGCCGGCTCATCTGTGATAATCGCCAGCTGAGCCGCGCGACACCTGCCCGCTCATCTGCCTGATAATCGCCAGCTGAGCCGCGCGACACCTGCCCGCTCATCTGCCTGATAATCGCCAGCTGAGCCCGCGACACCTGCCGGCTCATCTGCTTGATAATCGCCAGCTGAGCCACGCGACACCTGCCCGCTCATCTGCTTGATAATCGCCAGCTGAGCCCGCGACACCTGCCCGCTCATCTGCTTGATAATCGCCAGCTGAGCCGCGCGACACCTGCCCGCTCATCTGCTTGATAATCGCCAGCTGAGCCGCGCGACACCTGCCCGCTCATCTGCCTGATAATCGCCAGCTGAGCCGCGCGACACCTGCCTGCTCATCTGCCTGATAATCGCCAGCTGAGCGCGCGACACCTGCCTGCTCATCTGCCTGATACTCGCTAGCTGAGCCGCGAGACACCTGCCTGCTCATCTGAAGGATAATCGCCAGCTGAGCCCCGCGACACCTGCCTGCTCACCATCTGGATACTCGCCAGCGGAGCTGCGCGACACCTGCCTGCTCATCTGCTTGATAATCGCCGCCAGCTGAGCCCGCGACACCTGCCCGCTCATCTGCTTGATGATAATCGCCAGCTGAGCCGCGCGACACCTGCCTGCTCATCTGCTTGATAATCGCCAGCTGAGCCGGCGCGACACCTGCCCGCTCATCTGTGATAATCGCCAGCTGAGCCCGCCCGACACCTGCCCGCTCATCTGCTTGATAATCGCCAGCTGAGCCGCGCGACACCTGCCCGCTCATCTGCTTGATAATCGCCAGCTGGGCCTCGCGACACCTGCCCGCTCATCTGCTTGATAATCGCCAGCTGAGCCCGCGACACCTGCCCGCTCTCATCTTGATAATCGCCAGCTGGGCGCGCGACACCTGCCCGCTCATCTGCTTGATAATCGCCAGCTGGGCCGCGACACCTGCCCGCTCATCTGCCTGATAATCGCCAGCTGAGCCCCGCGACACCTGCCCGCTCATCTGCTTGATAATCGCCAGCTGAGCCGCGCGACACCTGCCCGCTCATCTGCTTGATAATGCGCCAGCTGAGCGCGCGACACCTGCCAGCTCATCTGCTTGATATTCGCCAGCTGAGCCGCGTGTCACCTGCCGGCTCATCTGCTTGATAATGGCCAGCTGAGCCGCGTGACACCTGCCGGCTCATCTGCCTGATACTCGCCAGCTGAGCCGCGTGACACCTGCCCGCTCATCTGCCTGATAATCGCCAGCTGAGCCCGCGACACCTGCCCGCTCATCTGCCTGATAATCGCCAGCTGAGCCGCGACACCTGCCCGCTCATCTGCTTGATAATCGCCAGCTGAGCCGCGACACCTGCCCGCTCATCTGCTTGATAATCGCCAGCTGAGCCCGCGACACCTGCCCGCTCATCTGCTTGATAATCGCCAGCTGAGCCGCGCCGACACCTGCCCGCTCATCTGCTTGATAATCGCCAGCTGAGCGCGCGACACCTGCCTGCTCATCTGCTGTGATAATCGCCAGCTGAGCCGCGCGACACCTGCCGGCTCATCTGCTTGATAATCGCCAGCTGAGCCCGCGACACCTGCCCGCTCATCTGCCTGATAATCGCCAGCTGAGCCCCGCGACACCTGCCCGCTCATCTGCCTGATAATCGCCAGCTGAGCCCCGCGACACCTGCCCGCTCATCTGCCTGATAATCGCCAGCTGACGACACCCCGCGACACCTGCCAGCGCTCATCTGCCTGATATCTCGCCAGCTGAGCCCCGCGACACCTGCCGGCTCATCTGCCTGATAATCGCCAGCTGAGCCGCGACACCTGCCTGCTCATCTGCCTGATAATCGCCAGCTGAGCCGTGCGACACCTGCCTGCTCATCTGCCTGATAATCGCCAGCTGAGCCCTGCGACACCTGCCTGCTCATCTGCCTGATAATCGCCAGCTGAGCCCGCGACACCTGCCCGCTCATCTGCCTGATAATCGCCAGCTGAGCCGCGCGACACCTGCCTGCTCATCTGCCTGATAATCGCCAGCTGAGCCACGCGCGACACCTGCCCGCTCATCTGCCTGATAATCGCCAGCTGAGCCCGCGACACCTGCCCGCTCATCTGCCTGATAATCGCCAGCTGAGCGCGCGACACCTGCCCGCTCATCTGCCTGATAATCGCCAGCTGAGCCCGCGACACCTGCCGCTCATCTGCCTGATAATCGCCAGCTGAGCCGCGCGACACACACCTGCCCGCTCATCTGCCTGATAATCGCCAGCTGAGCGCGCGACACCTGCCGGCTCATCTGCTTGATAATCGCCAGCTGAGCCGTGCGACACCTGCCCGCTCATCTGTGATGTCGCCAGCTGAGCCCGCGCGACACCTGCCCGGCTCATCTGCTTGATAATCGCCAGCTGAGCCGCGCGACACCTGCCGCTCATCTGCTTGATAATCGCCAGCTGAGCCCGCGACACCTGCCGGCTCAT
>NW_027219416.1:0-3345 GCF_027580195.1 Bos mutus
GGCCCCCTCGGAAACAGCAGCTGAGCGGCGGAATCCCGCCAGCGGGTTTTTTCAAGCAGTGAGCGCCCTGAATCTCACGCGGCGTATCAAGGGGCCTGAGCGGCAGTATGCGGCCCCGGCTTACAAAAAGCGGGATGAAGGAATCATGGTGGCCCCCAAAAAGCGGGGGGTTTTCAACGTGAGCGGCGATCCTGCGGCCAGCTGGGATTATCAAGCAATGGCAGGCGCCTCCTCGGCCCCCCTGGGATTATCAAAAACAGTGACATGCGGGGGGGAATCAAAGCCTGCAGGCAAAATTTCCCCGGGCTTTCAAGCGTGACAGGGGAACTGGGCCCCCCATCAGGAAATGGCGGGCGTCCTGCCCTCTGCGGGATCAAGGCTAGAGGCGAATTCACCCCGCTGGGAAAAAAAGGCAAGATCTGCGGGCCGCTGGCGATTATCAAGCAATAGCAGGCAAGAAACCCCGCGGCCCCTGGGGATTACAAGCAGTGAGCAGGCGGAAACCTGCGCCAGCTGGCGATTATCAAGCGTGAGCAGGCGAATCTGCGCAGCTGGCGGTTTTCAAGCAATGAGAAACGAATATGGGCCCAGCTGGATTATCAAACAGATGAGCAGGCCAAAACCGCGGCGCTGGCGTTTTCAAGCAGCAGGGCATAATCCTGCGGGCCCGGGGGGCGTTATCGCAGTGAGCCCCGAATCTTTCGGAGGGGGTTTTTTCAACAGATGAGCACCCGAAACCTGGCCCCCTGGCGATTATAAAAAAGGAGCACAAAGAATCTCGGGCCCCGCTGGGGTTTTTCAAGAAAATGACAGCCGAATCCTGCGGGGATGGCGTTATCAAAAACTGACGCGCCGAATCATTCGGCCCGCTGGGGGTTTAACAGATGAGCAGCCATGAATCTGCCCAGCGGCGTTTTCAAAAAATGACGGGAGGTCCCGCGGCCCAGCTGGCGGTTCCGATGTGCAGCCCGGCCCCGGGCGGGGCGATTATCAACAGCTGAGCAGGGCTGAATCCTGCGGCCCGGTTGGGGATTATCAAGCAGATGAGCAGGCCGGGAAACATGGGCCCCCTGGCGATTATCAAGCAGATGACAGGCGAAACGCCGGAGCTGGCGTTATCAACAGATGAGCAGCCGGGAAACCGGGGAGCGGCGATATTATGCAGCGAGCAGGGGAATCCGCCCCGGCACTGGTTATCAAGCAGATGAGCAGGCCCGGAAACTGCGGCCCGCCGGCGTTATCAAGCAGTGAGCAGGGGGAAACCCCGCGGCCAGGGCATTATCAAGCAGCTGAGCGGCATGAAACCCGCGGCCCCCGGGGTTATCAAACAGCGAGCAGGCATGTCCTGGGCCAACTGGCGTTATCAAGCAATGAGCAGGCATGAATCATGCGGGCCGCGGGGGTTATCAAGCAGCTGGGGCCCAGATCTGCGGCCCGCTGGCGATTATCAAAACAGCTAGCGGCCGAATCATGCGGCCCTTTTGGGGTTTTTTCAACAATGAGCAGCCATGATCCTGCGCCCAGTTGGGGATTATCAAAAAAGCGCCGAAAAATTGGGCCCCCGGCATTATCGGGGCTGAGGGCTGAATCCTGCGGGTTTTGGGTATTTCAACAGATGAGCAGGCGATCATCGGGCGGGGTGATTATCAACTTTGAGCGGGGCGAAACCAAACCCTTTTGGGGATTATCAAACAGATGAGACCCTGAACCGGGCCCCTGGCGATTATCAAGCAGCTGGCAGGCGAATCGTGGCAGCGGGGTTTTTCAATCAAATGGGACTGAATCATGGGCCCGCTGGAGTTTATCAAACAGATGAGCAGCCGAATCCTGCGGATTGGGGATTATCAAAAAGATAGCAGCCGAACCTTGGGCCCAGCTGGCGTTATCAAGCGCGGCAGGCGAATCATGTGGCCCCCTGGCTTATCAATCAGATGGGAGCGAACCATCCGGGCAGCGCCGGGCCCGCGATTCCGGCACCTGCTGGGGCCCCGCAATTTTCAACAGCTGAGCATGCGTTCCAGAATCGCAGGGATTGATCCGTGGCTGTCATGCCCGGGAAACAGGTGACGGGAAGGGTCTGATCATGTGACTGCTCATGTGCCCCCTCAGGTAGCTCTCCTGCGATCTGTGACTCAACGAGCGTATCAAGCAGCTGAAGGCATGAATCCCAAGCCCACTGGCGATTATCAAGCAATGTCAGGCGCATCCTCAGGCCTTGCGGTTTTCAACGGCGACAGGGGCTAATCCGTAACTCTGAGGGATTGTCCCACCAAAACTTGTCATGCGGTGATCCAGGTGACTGGGGGCTGATCGTATTGCTCTGGTAACAATTACTCTCCCTGCCGTATCATGTGCCCCACAGGGAGAATCAAGCAGCTGAAAGGCAGAAACCCTTCCCGGGTCAGCTGGCGTTATCAAGCAGATTTTGAGGGATGAATCATGCGGCCCTGCTGGCGATTAACAACGATGACAGGCGGGAATCATCGGCCCGGGTGGCGATTATCAAGCAGATGGCAGGGATGAATCAGGCACAGCTGGCGTTATCAAGCAGCTGAGCAGGCTGAAACCTGCGGCCTTGCGTTATCAAACAGCTGAGCTGCATGAATCATGGGGACCCGCTGGGTTTATCAAGCAGATGAGCAGCCGAATCCTGCGGGACAGCGTTAAACAAAAAGCTGAAAAACAGGCTGGATCACCCCCGGCACAGCTGGCGATTATCAACGCTGAGCAGGCATGAATCCTGCGGCCCCGCTGGGGATTATCAAGCAGCTGGCATGCATGAATCCTCGGGCCCCCCTGGCGATTATCAAGTAGCTGAGCATGCGAATCATGCGGCCCCTGGCGATTATCAAGCAGATGAGCAGGCATGCATCCTCGCTGCGGCGATATCAAGCAGCTGACGGCCTAATCCGCTCCCCGGGCCTTCCCTGGGTGTCGCGGTATCAGGTGCTGTAAGGGGTGATCTTGACTGCTCAGTTTTATCAGGAGCTCTGCTGAACGGATATGTGCCTCAGCAGGGAAAATCAAGCAGCTGAGCAGGCGAAACCTTGGGGGCCCGCGGGGGTTATCAACAGCTGAGCAGGGGCCAATCCCCCCGGGGGGGATAATCAAGCGGGTGGTAGGCATGAATAATGCGGCCCAGCTGGCGATTATCAAAAACAATGAAGGGGAATCATGGCCCGGAAACGTTATCAAGCAGATGACAGGCATGAATCATGCGGCCCCGGGTAAACGTTATCAAGCAGATGTCAGGCATGCATCCTACGGCTCCCCAAGGGGGATCAAACGCTGAGCGGGGCTAATCCGTAACTCTCGGCATTGATCACCCCTGTCATGCGGGGATCA
>NW_027219417.1:0-4858 GCF_027580195.1 Bos mutus
ATTCAGGATGTCTGGCTCTAGGTCAGTGATTACACCATTGTGATTATCTGGGTCATGAAGATCTTTTTTGTACAGTTTTTCTGTATTCTTGCCATCTCTTCTTAATATCTTCTGCTTCTGTTAGGTCCTTACCATTTCTGTCCTTTATCGAGCCCATCTTTGCATGAAATGTCCCCTTGGTATCTCTAATTTTCTTGAAGAGATCTCTAGTCTTTCCCATTCTGTTGTTTTCTCTATTTCTTTGCATTGATCACTGAGGAAGGTTTTCTTATCTCCTCTTTCTATTCTATGGAACTCTGCTTTCAGATGCTTATATCTTTCCTTTTCTCCTTTGCTTTTTGCTTCTGTTCTTTTCACAGCTATTTGTAAGGTCTATTGGTGTTTTTCTTTATGGCTTACTTCACTCTGTATAATAGGCTCCAGTTTCATCCACCTCATTAGAACTGATTCAAATGTATTCTTTTTTGGCTGAGTAATACTCCATTGTGCATATGTATCACAGCTTTCTTATCCATTCATCTGCTGATGGGCATCTACCAGCCCCAAACATCCAGCATCGTTGAACCTGGACTTCCCTCTCCCACAAGTCCATAAGACTATTTCTATACATCAGTGTCTCTTTGCTCACAGATCTTCCCACCTCTACAGAGAGTCCATAAGACTGTTCTATACATCAGTGTCTCTTTTGCTGTCTCGTACACCAGGTTATTGTTACCATCTTTCTAAATTCCATATATATGCTTTAGTATACTGTATTTATGTTTTTCCTTCTGGCTTACTTCACTCTGTATAATAGGCTCCAGTTTCATCCACCTCATTAGAACTGATTCAAATGTATTCTTTTGTGGCCTAGTAATACTCCATTGTGCATATGTATCACAGCTTTCTTATCCATTCATCTGCTGATGGACATCTAGGTTGCTTCCATGTCCTGGCTATTATAAACAGTGCTGTGATGAATATTGGGGTACACGTGTCTCTTTCAATTCTGGTTTCCTCAGTGTGTATGCCCAGCAGTGGGATTGCTGGGTCATAAGGCAGTTCTATTTCCAGTTTTTAAAGGAATCTCCACACTGTTCTCCATAGTGGCTGTACTAGTTTGCATTCCCACCAATGGTGTAAAAGGGTTCCGTTTTCTCCACACCCTCTCCAGAATTTATTGCTTGTAGACTTTTGGATAGCAGCTATTCTGACTGGCGTGAAATGGTACCTCATTGTGGTTTTGATTTGCATTTCTCTGATAATGAGTGATGTTGGGCATCTTTTCATGTGTTTGTTAGCCATCTGTATGTCTTCTTTGGAGAAATGTCTATTCAGTTCTTTGGCCCAATTTTTGATTGGGTCGTTTATTTTTCTGGAATTGAGCTGTAGGAGTTGCTTGTATATTTTTGAGATTAGTTCTTTGTCGGTTGCTTCATTTGCTATTATTTTCTCCCACTCTGAAGGCTGTCTTTTCACCTTGCTTATACTTTCTTTTGTTGTACAGAAGCTTTTAATTTTAATTAGGTCCCATTTGTTTATTTTTGCTTTTATTTCCAATATTCTGGGAGGGGGTCGTAGAAGATCCTGCTGTGATATATGTCAAAAAGTGTATTGCCTATGTTCTCCTCTAAGAGTTTTATAGTTTCTGGTCTTCCATTTAGATCTTTAATCCATTTTGAGTTTATTTTTGTGTATGGTGTTAGAAAGTTTTCTAATTTCATTCTTTTACAAGTGGTTGAGCAGTTTTCCCAGCACCACTTGTTAAAGAGATTGTCTTTTCTCCATTGTATATTCTTGTCTCCTTTGTCAAAGGTAAGGTGTACATAGGTGTGTGGGTTTATCTCTGGGCTTTCTCTTTTGTTCCATTGATCTATATTTCTGTCTTTGTGCCAGTACCATACTGTCTTGATGACTGTGGCTTTGGAGTATAGCCTGAAGTCAGGCAGGTTGATTCCTCCAGTTCCATTGCAGCTTCACAGCTGAATTCTATCAAAAATTTAGAGAAGAGCTAATACCTATCCTATTAAAACTCTTCCAGAAAATTGCAGAGGAAGGCAAACTTCCAAACTCATTCTGTGAGGCCACCATCACTCTAATACCAAAACCTGACAAAGATGCCACAAAAAAAGAAAACTACAGGTCAATATCACTGATGAACATAGATGCAAAAATCCTTAACAAAATTCTAGCCATCAGAACCCAGTTCAGTTCAGTTCAGTCGCTCAGTCGTGTCTGACTCTTTGCGACCCCATGAATACCAGCACGCCTGGCCTCCCTGTCCATCACCAACTCCCGGAGTTCACCTAGACTCACGTCCATCGAGTCAGTGATGCCATCCAGCCATCTCATCCTCTGTTGTCCCCTTTTCCTCCTGCCCCCAATCCCTCCCAGCTTCAGAGTCTTTTCCAATGAGTCAACTCTTTGCATGAGGGGGCCAATGTACTGGAATTTCAGCTTTAGCATCATTCCTTCCAAAGAAATCCCAGGGCTGATCTCCTTCAGAATGGACTGGTTGGATCTCCTTGCAGTCCAAGGGACTCTCAAAAGTCTTCTCCAACACCACAGTTCAAAAGCATCCATTCTTCAGTGCTCAGCCTTCTTCACAGTCCAACTCTCACATCCATACATGACCACAGGAAAAACCATAGCCTTGACTAGACGGACCTTTGTTGGCAAAGTAATGTCTCTGCTTTTGAATATGCTGTCTAGGTTGGTCATAACTTTCCTTCCAAGGAGTAAGCGTCTTTTAATTTCATGGCTGCAGTCACCATCTGCAGTGATTTTGGAGCCCAAAAAGATAAAGTCTGACACTGTTTCCACTGTTTCTCCATCTATTTCCCATGCAGTGGTGGGACCGGATGCCATGATCTTCGTTTTCTGAATGTTGAGCATTAAGCCAACTTTTTCACTCTCCTCTTTCACTTTCATCAAGAGGCTTTTTAGTTTCTCTTCACTTTCTGCCCTAAGGGTAGTGTCATCTGCATATCTGAGGTTATTGATATTTCTCCCAGCAGTCTTGATTCCAGCTTGTGTTTCTTCCAATCCAGCATTTCTCATGATGTGCTCTGCATATAAGTTAAATAAGCAGGGTGACAATATACAGCCTTGACGTACTCCTTTTCCTATTTGGAACCAGTGTGTTTTTCTGTGTCCAGTTCTAACTGTTGCTTCCTGACCTGCATACAGATATCTCAAGAGGAGGGTCAGGTGGTCTGGTATTCCCATCTCTTGAAAAATTTTCCACAGTTTATTGTGACCCACACGGTCAAAGTCTTTGCATAGTCAATACAGCAGAAACAGATGTTTTTTCTGAAACTCTCTTGCTTTTTCCAGGATCCATAGGATGTTGGCAATTTGATCTCTGGTTCCTCTGCCTTTTCTAAAACCAGCTTGAACATGAGGAAATTCACGGTTCACGTATTGTTGATGCCTGGCTTGGAGAATTTTGAGCATTACTTTACTAGCGTGTGAGATGAGTGCAATTGTGCGGTAGTTTGAGCATTCTTTGGCATTGCCTTTCTTTGGGATTGGAATGTACACTGACCTTTTCTAGTCCTCTGGCCACTGCTGAGTTTTCCAAATTTGCTGGCATATTGAGTGCAGCACTTTCACAGCATCATCTTTCAGGATTTGAAATAGCTCAACTGGTTTCCATCACCTCCAAGAGCTTTGTTCGTAGTGATGCTTTCTAAGGCCCACTTGACTTCACATTCCAGGATGTCTGGCTCTAGGTCAGTAATCACACCATCGTGAAGATCTTTTTTGTACAGTTCTGTGTATTCTTGCCACCTCTTCTTAATATCTTCTGCTTCTGTTAGGTCCATACCATTTCTGTCCTTTATTGAGCCTATCTTTGCATGAAATATCCCCTTGGTATCTCTAATTTTCTTGAAGAGATCTCTAGTCTTCCCCATTCTGTTGTTTTCCTCTATTTCTTTGCATTGATCGCTGAAGAAGGCTTTCTTATCTCCTCTCGCTATTCTTTCGAACTCTGCTTTTAGATGCTTATATCTTTCCTTTTCTCCTTTGCTTTTCACTTCTCTTCTTTTCACAACTATTTGTAAGGCCTCTCCATACAGCCATTTTGATTTTTTGCATTTCTTTTCCATGGAGATGGTCTTGATCCCTGTCTCCTGTACAATGTCATGAACCTCATTCCATTGATCATCAGGCACTCTATCTACCATATCTAGGCCCTTAAATCTATTTCTCACTTCCACTGTATAATCATAAGGGATTTGATTTAAGTCATACCTGAATGGTCTAGTGGTTTTCCCTACTTTCTTCAATTTAAGTCTGAATTTGGCAATAAAGGGTTCATGATCTGAGCCACAGTCAGCTCCTAGTCTTTTTTTTTTTTTTTTTTTTTTGCTGACTGTGTAGAGCCTTTCCATCTTTGGCTGCAAAGAATATAATCAATCTGATTTCGGTGTTGAACATCTGGTGATGTCCATGGATAGAGTCTTCTCTTGTGTTGTTGAAAGAGGGTGTTTGTTATGACCAGTGCATTTTCTTGGCAAAACTCTATTAGTCTTTGCCCTGCTTCATTCCGTATTCCAAGGCCAATTTTCCTGTTAATCAGAACCCAACAACACATTAATAAGATCATACAGCATGACCAAGTGGGCTTTATCCAAGGGATGCAAGGATTCTTCAATATCTGCAAATGAATCAATGAAATACACCACATTAAGAAATTGAAAATTAAAAGCCATATGATTATTTTAATAGATGCAGAGAAAGCCTTTGACAAATTTCAACATCCATTTATGATAAAAACTCTCCAGAAAGCAGGAATAGAATGAACATACCTCAACATAATAAAAGCTATATATGACAAACCCACAGCAAACATTATCCTCAATGGAGAAAAATT
>NW_027219418.1:0-5837 GCF_027580195.1 Bos mutus
ACTTAATGGTGCTGATCATGCGCTGATCATGTTTTCTATCATACACTGATCATGTGCCTCTGGAGGCAATAAACAAAGAGCTGAGTAAGCGCGAATCAAACAGTCAGCAGGCAATAATCATGGAACTCAGCTGTGAGGAATCACTCTGCTCAGCTGGCAATAATCAAGTAGCTGGGCAGGCAGGAATTACCCAGCACAGCTGGCAATTGTCAAGCAGATGAGCAGCAGTAATCATGCAGCTCAGCTGGCCTGATCACGTGACTGAGCATGCACTGTTCGCGTGGCTGATCACACACCTATCGCGTAACTGATCATGCACTGATCACGTGGCTTTCATGCACTGATCACGTGATTGCTGATGCACTAAACACATAATTGTATGCACTGATCACGTGGCTATCATGAACTGCTGGCGTGGCGTGGCTGATCATGCACTGATCACGTAGCTATCTTGCACTGATCACGTGGCTGATCATGCAATGATCATGTAACTACCATGTGCGGTCACGTGACTGATCATACACCCATCAGGTGACTGATCATGCACTGATCACGTGACTATCATGCACTGTTCACGTGGCTGATCATACACTGATCACCTGCCTGGTCATGCAGATCACGTGACTAATCGTGCACTGATCACGTGCGCTATCATGCATTGATTACATGACTCCATCATGCACTGATCGCGTGGATGATCATGCACTGATCACGTGACTGACTCATGCACTGATCGCGTGACTGATCATGCACTGATTACGAGGCCATCATGCACTGATCACGTGGCTGATCATGCAATGATCATGTAACTACAATGTACGGTCGCGTGACCGATCATACACCCATTAGGTGACTGATCATGCACTGATCACGTGGCTATCATGCACTGCTCGCGTGGCTGATCATGCAATGATCACGTGGCTATCATGTACTGGTCACATGACTGATCATGCACTGATCCGTGACTGATCATGCACTGATCACGTGGCTATCATGCACTACTCCGTGGCTGTTCATGCAATGATCGCGTGACTACGATGTACCCGATCACGTGACTGATCATACACCCATCAGGTGACTGATCATGCACTGATCACGTGGCTATCATGCACTGATCACGAGACTGATCATGCACTGATCACGTCTATATCATGCACTGATCACATGACTGCCCATGCACTGATCACGTGGATGATCATACACTGATCATGTGAGAAATCATGCAGTGATCACGTTGCTATCATGCACTGATCAAGTGGCTGATCATACTCTGCTCCCGAAACTGATCATGCACTGATCACGTAATTGATCATGCACTGATCAGGTGACTTATCATGCACTGATCACATGACTGATCATGCACTGATCTCGTGGCTGATCATTCACTGAACCGTGGCTATCATGCACTCCTCACGTGGCTGATCATGCAATGATCGCGTGGCTGATCATGTACTGGTCACGTGACTGATCATGCACTGATCACGTGGTGATCATGCACTGATCACGTAATTGATCATGCACTGATCATGTGGCTGATCATGCACTGATCACGTGACTGAGCATGCACTGATCACGTGGCTGATCATGCACTGATCACGTGGCTGATCATGCACTGAACACGTGGCTATCATGCACTCCTCACGTGGCTGATCATGCAATGATCACGCAGCTACCATGTACTGGTCACATGACTGATCATGCACTGATCACGTGACTGATCATGCACTGATCACGTGGCTATCATGCACTACTTACGTGGCCGATCATGCAATGATCATATAGCTACCATGTACCGGTCACGTGACTGATCATACACCCATCAGGTGACTGATCATGCACTGATCACCTGCCTGGTCATGCACAGATCACGTGACTAATCATGAACTGATCACGTAGCTATCATGCACTGATCACCCTGCTGATCATGCACTGATCACGTGGCTATCATGCAATGATCACTTGGCTATCATGCACTGATCACGTGGCTGATCATGCACTGATCACGTGACTGAGCATGGACTGATCACATGACTATCATGTAGTGATCACGTGACTAATGGTGCTGATCATGCCTGATCATGTTTGCTATCATACACTGATCATGTGCCTGGCAATAAACAAGAGCTGAGTAGGCACTGATCAAACAGTCAGCAGGCAATAATCATGGAACTCAGCTGTGTGGAATCATGCTGCTCAGTTGGCAATAATCAAGCAGCTGAGCAGGCAGGAATTCGCGTGGCTGAGCTGGCAATTGTCAAGCAGATGAGCAGACAGTAATCACGTGGCTCAGCAGGCCTGATCGCGTGACTGATCGCGCACTGTTCACGTGGCTGATCATACACTGATCACGTGATTGATCATGCACTGATCGCGTGGATATCATGCACTGCTCGCGTGGCTGATCAGGCAATGATCGCGCAACTACCATATACTGGTCACATGACTGATCATGCACTGATCACGTGACTGATCATGCACTGATCACGTGGCTATCATGCACTACTCACGTGGCTGATCATGCACTGATCACGTGACTGATCATGCACTGATCGCGTGGCTGATCATGCACTGAACACGTGGCTGATCATGCACTGCTCCGTGGCTGTTCATGCAATGCTCGTGGCTATCATGTACTGGTCACATGACTGATCATGCACTGATCGTGGCTGATCATGCACTGATACGTGGCTATCATGCACTGCTCACGTGGTGATCATGCACTGATCCGTGATTGATCATGCACTGATCAGGTGACTTATCATGCACTGTTCGTGACTGATCATGCACTGATCGCGTGACTGATCATGCACTGATCTCGTGGCTATCATGCACTGGCTCACGTGGCTGATCATGCAATTATCACCTAGCTCCCATGTACTGGTCGCGTGTGACTGATCATGATCATGCTGATCGCGTGGCTGATCATGCACTGTTCACGTGACTGATCATGCACTGATCGCGTGACTGATCATGCACTGATCGCGTTGCTATCATGCTCTGCTCACGTGGCTGATCATGCAATGATCACGTAGCTGATCATGTACTGGTCACGTGACTGATCATGCACTGATCGCGTAATTGATCATGCACTGATCACGTGGCTGATCATGCACTGATCACGTGGTTGATCACACATGTATCGCGTGACTGATCATGCACTAATCACGTGACTCTCATGCACTGATCACGTGGCTCATCATGCACTGATCACGTGGCTGATCATGCACTGATCGCGTGGCTGATCATGCACTGATCACGTGGCTCTCATGCACTGATCACGTGGATGATCATGCACTGATCACGTGGCTCTCATGCACTGATCGCGTGGCTATCATGCACTGATCACGTGGGTATCATGCACTGATCACGTGGCTGATCATGCACTGATCACGTGGATATCATGCACTGATCGCGTGGCTATCTGATCGCGTGCTATCATGCACTGATCACGTGGCTGATCACGTATCGCGTGACTGATCATGCACTGATCACGTGACTATCATGCACTGATCACGTGGCTGACCATGTACTGCCTGATCACGTGACTGATCATGCACTGATCACGTGCTGATCATGCACTGATCACGTGGCTGATCATGCACTGATCGCGTGAGCTGATCATGTACTGGTCGCGTGCCTGATCATGCACTGATCACGTGGCTCATCATGCACTGATCACGTGACTGAGCATGGACTGATCACGTGATCATGACTATCATGTATTGATCCGCGTGGCTGATCATGCACTGATCACGTGGCTGATCATGTGTTGTATCGTGACTGATCATGTGCCTCTGGCAATAAACTGATCGCGTGGACAACTGATCACTGTCAGCAGCACTAATCATGGAACTCAGCTGTGGCTGATCACTCAGCTCAGCTGGCAATAATCGTGGCTGGGATCACGTTACCTGATCGCGGCCAGCTGGCGGTGTCAAGCAGATGAGCAGACAGTAATCGTGTAGCTGATCAGGCCCTGATCACGTGACTGATCATGCACTGTTCACGTGGCTGATCACACACCTATCACGTAACTGATCATGCACTGATCGCGTGCTTTCATGCACTGATCCGTGATTGCGTCATGCACTAATCGCGTGCTGATCATGCACTGATCGCGTGGCTATCATGCACTGCTGGCGTGGCTGATCATGCACTGATCGCGTGGCTATCTCATGCACTGATCACGTGACTGATGCAATGATCGGTGGCTATCATGCACTAATCACGTGACTGATCATACACTGATCACGTGACTGATCATGCACTGATCACGTGACTGATCATACACTGATCACGTGACTGATCATGCACTGATGCGTGGCTGATCATGCACTGTCGTGCCTGATCATGTAATGATCATCGTGCACTGATCATGCTGAGTGGACTGATCGTGGCTGATCATACACTGATCACGTGGCTGATCATGCACTGATTACGTGGCTGATCATGCACTGATCACGTGGCTGATCATGCACTGATCACGTGAGCTGATCATGCACTGATCGCGTGGCTGATCATGCACTGATGCGTGACTGATCATGCACTGATCGCGTGGCTGATCATGCACTGATCACGTGACTGATCATGCACTGATCGCGTGGCTGATCATGCACTGATCTGCGTGGACTGATCTGACTGACACTGCACGTGACTGATCCTGCGTGGCTGATCGTGGCTGATCATGCACTGATCACGTGGCTGATCATGCACTGATCGCGTGGCTGATCATGCACTGATCACGTGGCTGATCATGCACTGATCACGTGACTGATCATGCACTGATCACGTGGCTGATCATGCACTGATCTCCGTGGCTGATCATGCAATGATCTGATCGCGTGACTGATCATGTGCACTGATCATCGCAATCACTGATCATCATGTGACTGATCATCACCGGTGACTGATCATGCACTGATCACGTGGCTGATCATGCACTGATCGCGTGACTGATCATGCACTGATCACGTCTATATCATGCACTGATCACGTGACTGCCCATGCACTGATCACGTGGATGATCATACACTGATCATGTGACTGATCATGCAGTGATCACGTTGCTATCATGCACTGAGTCAACGTGACTGATCATACTCTGCTCCCGGGACTGATCATGATCGTGGCTGATCATGCACTCGCGTGGCTGATCATGCACTGATCACGTGACTTATCATGCACTGATCACGTGACTGATCATGCACTGATCACGTGGCTGATCATGCACTGCTCACGTGGCTGATCATGCACTCCCTCACGTGGCTGATCATGCACTGATCACGTGACTGATCATGCACTGATCACGTGACTGATCATGCACTGATCGCGTGGCTGATCATGCACTGATCACGTGGCTGATCATGCACTGATCACGTGACTGATCATGCACTGATCGCGTGACTGATCATGCACTGATCACGTGGCTGATCATGCACTGATCACGTGGCTGATCATTCACTGAACGCGTGGCTATCATGCACTCCTCACGTGGCTGATCATGCACTGATCACGCCCAGCTACCATGTACTGGTCACATGACTGATCATGCACTGATCACGTGACTGATCATGCACTGATCGCATGGCTCATCACTGACTGCCGTGGCGGATCATGCAATGATCTTATAGCTACCATGTACGGTCACGTGACTGATCATACACCCATCAGGTGACTGATCATGCACTGATCACGTGGCTATCATGCACTGTTCACGTGGCTGATCATACACTGATCACCTGCCTGGTCATGCACAGATCGCGTGACTAATCATGAACTGATCGCGTAGCTATCATGCACTGAGCATGGACTGATCATGACTATCATGTAGTGATCGC
>NW_027219419.1:0-5375 GCF_027580195.1 Bos mutus
AAAAACCAGAGTCTGCCTACTGTATTGCTTTGTGCTCTCACCTCTGATTTCACTGGGGCTGTCCCCACCACCATCTCGCTCTCTGTCAAAGAGTTAACTTACAGCTCCAATTCATCAAGTTCCTTGTCATTCTTCCCTTTACCTTTCCAGCTGAGTCTCCATCTGGGAGCGCTGAACCCACCACGCCTTCCTAATTATGCCTGGGCTGCCAAGACCCACTTCTGAGAAGGTGTCTAGGTGAGGCACCTTCGCTATTCGGAGATATGCCTACTGTGGTCAAACTTTGTTGGGGCTGGTCCCGGCAGGTGGCGACGAACAGGGACCTCAGGCCAGGCGATACTCAAAGCAGGTGTTGCACCGAACAGGGCTGAGCCACGTGACCAGGCAGGAATCACGCAGCTCAGCTGGCAATTGTCAAGCAGATGAGCGACAGGAATCACGCAGCTCAGATGGCAATTGTCATGCAGATGAGCGGCAGGAATCACGCAGCTCAGCAGGCCTGATCACGTGACTCTGCAGGCACTGATCACGTGGCTGATCAAGTCCAGATCACGTGACTGAGCATGCACTGATCACGTGGCTATCATGCACTGATGGCGTGACTGCGCATGCACTGATAGCGTGGCTGATCAGGCACTGATCACATGGCTCATCATGCACTGATCACGTGTTTATCAGGCAATGATCACTGATCACGTGTTTATCAGGCAGTGATCAGTGACTGACAGGGCGCTGATCAGGGGACTGCACGCACTCATCAGGTGGCTGATGGAACCAGCCACCTGACTCATGCACTGCTCACGCGGCTGTTCATGCAATGATCACGTAGCTACCATGTACTGGTCACGTGAGTTTTCATGCACTGATCACGTAATTGATCATGCACTGTTCACGTGAGTGATCATGCACTGATCACGTGACTGATCATGCACTGATCTCGTGGCTATCGTGCACGGCTCAATGATCACCTAGCTACCATATACTGGTCACGTGACTGATCATGCACTGATCACGTAATTGATCATGCACTGATCATGTGGCTGATCATGCACTGATCACGTGGCTGATCATCCACTGATCACGTGACTGATCATGCACTGATCACGTGACTGATCATGCACTGATCACGTGGCTATCATGCACTGATCACTTGGCTGGCCATACTGAACACGTGCCTGGTCATGCACAGATTACATGACTGGTCAAGCACTGAACACGTGACTGATCATGCACTGATCACGGGCTATCGCACTACTCACGTGGCTGATCGTGAAAATTATCATGTAGCTACCATGTACCGGTCAGGTGACTGATCATGCACCCATCAGGTGACGGATCATGCACTGATCACGTGGCTGATCATACACTGATCACCTGCCTGGTCATGCACAGATCACGTGATAAATCGCGAACTGATCACATAGCTATCATGAACTGATCACGTGGCTGATCATGCACTGATCACGTGGCTGATCATGCACTGATACCGTGACTGAGCATGGACTGTTCACATGACTAATGCGTAGTGATCACGTGACTTAATGGCGCTGATCATGTGACTGATCATGCACTGATCATGTTTGCTATCATACACTGATCATGTGCCTCTGGAGGCAATAAACAAAGAGCTGAGTAGGCACGAATCAAACAGTCAGCAGGCAATAATCATGGAACTCAGGTGTGAGGAATCATGCTGCTCAGCTGGCTAATCAAGCAGCTGAGCAGGCAGGAATCACGCAGCACAGCTGGCAATTGTCAAGCAGATGACAGGCAGGAATCGTGCAGCTCAGCTGGCAATTGTCAAGCAGATGAGCAGACAGGAATCACGCAGCTCAGCAGGCCCTGATCACGTGACTGAGCATGCACTGTTCGTGGCTGATCATACACTGATCACGTGATGATCATGCACTGATCACTTGGATATCATGCACTGATCACGTGGCTGATCCTACACTGTTCACGTGTCTCACCATGCACTGATCACGTGGCTGATCGCTACACTGCTCAGGTAACTGATCACGCACTGATCACGTGGCTATCATGCACTGATCACGTGTCTGAACATGCACCGTTCACGTGGCTGATCACACACCTGTCACGTGACATATCATGCACTGATCACGGGCACTCATGCACTGATCACGCGGGCTGATCATACTCTGCTCACATAACTGATCATGCACACATCACGTGGCTATCATGCAGTGCTCACGTGGCTCATCATGGAATGATCACGTAGCTACCATATACTGGTAACGTTACTGATCATACACAGATCACGTAAATGATCATGCACTGTTCACGTGACTGATCATGTACTGATCACGTGACTGATCATGCACTGATCACGTGGCTATCATGCTCTGCTCACGTGGCTAATCATGCAACGATCACGTAGCAACCATGTACTGGTCACGTGACTGATCATGCTCTGATCATGAATTGATCCTGCACTGATCACGTGGCTCATCATGCACTGATCAAGTGGCTGATCACACATGTATAACGTGACTGATCATGCACTGATCACGTGGCTCTCATGCACTGATCACGTGGCTATCATGCAATGATCATGTGGATATCATGCCTGATCACGTGGCTATCATGCACTGCTCACGTGGCTGATCATGCAATGATCACGCAGCTACCATGTACTGGTCACATGACTGATCATGCACTGATCACTTGGCTATGATGCACTACTTACGTGGTTGATCATGCAATGATCATATAGCTACCATGTACCGGTTACGTGACTGATCATACACCCATCAGTGACTGATCATGCACTGATCACGTGGCTATCCTGCAATATTCACGTGGCTGATCATACACTGATCACCTGCCTGGTCATGCACAGATCACGTGACTAATCATGAACTGATCACGTAGCTATCATGCACTGATCACCCTGCTGATCATGCACTGATCACGTGGCTATCATGCAATGATCACTTGGCTATCATGCACTGATCACGTGGCTGATCATGTACTGATACCGTGACTGAGCATGGACTGATCACATGACTATCATGTAGTGATCACGTTACTTAATGGTGCTGATCATGCGCTGATCATGTGTGCTATCATACACTGATCATGTGCCTCTGGAGGCAATAAACAAAGAGCTGAGTAGGCACTAATCAAACAGTCAGCAGGCAATAATCAAGGAACTCAGCTGTGAGGAATCATGCTGCTCAGCTGGCAATAATCAAGCAGCTGAGCAGGCAGGAATTACGCAGCACAGCTGGCAATTGTCAAGCAGATGAGCAGACAGTAATCACGCAGCTCAGCAGGCCCTGATCACTTGACTGAGCATGCACTGTTCACGTGGCTGATCATACACTGATCACGTGATTGATCATGCACTGATCACTTGGATATCATGCACTGCTCACGTGGCTGATCAGGCAATGATCACGCAACTGATCATGCACTGATCACGAATTGATCATGCACTGATCACGTAATTGATCATGCACTGATCACGTGGCTGATCATGCACTGAACACGTGACTGATCATGCACTGATCACGTGACTGATCATACACTGATCACGTGGCTATCATGCACTGCTCACGTGGCTGATCATGCTATGATAACGCAGCTACCATGTACTGGTCACATGACTGATCATGCACTGATCACGTAATTGATCATGCACTGATCACCTGGCTTATCATGCATTCATCATGTGACTGATCATGTGCTGATCATGTTTGGTGTCACACACTGATCATGTGCATCTGGAGGCAATGAACAAAGAGCTGAGTAGTCAGGAATCAGTCAGCAGGCTATAATCATGGAACTCAGCTTTGAGAAATCATGCTGCTCAGCTGGCAATAATCAAGCAGATGAGCAGGCAGGAATTATGTGCACAGGTGTCAATTGTCAAGCGAGATGACAGGCAGGAATCATCACAGCTCAGCTGGCAATTGTCAAGCAGATGAGCAGACATTAATCACACAGCTCAGCAGGCCCTTATCACGTGACTGAGCATGCACTGTTCACGTGGCTGATCACACACCTATCACGTGAATAATCATGCACTGATCACGTGGCTCTAATGCACTGATCACGTGACTGCGCATGCACTGATCACGTAATTGTATGCACTGCTCACGTGGCTATCATGCACTGATGACGTGGCTGATCATGCACTGATCACGTAGCTATCTTGCACTGATCACTTGGCTGATCATACACTCATCACGGGACTGATCGGCACTGATCACGGCGCTATCAGGTATTGTCTACATGACTCCACATGCACTGATCACGTGGATGATCCTGCACTGATCACGTGACTGACCATGCACTGATCACGTGGCTATCCTGCACTGATCACGTGGCTGATCATGCACTGATGACGTACTGATCGCGCACTGATCATGTGGCTGATCATGCACTGATCACGTGGATGATCCTGCACTGATCACGTGACTGACCATGCACTGATCACGTGGCTATCATGCACTGATCACTTGGCTGGTCATACACTGATCACGCAGCTACCACGTACTGGTCATGTGACAGATAATGCAATGATGACGTAATTGAACATGCACTGATCTGTGGCTGATCATGCACTTATCACATGGCTGGTCATACACTGATCATATAGCTACCATGTACCGTTACGTGGAATGATCATACACCCATCAGGTGACTGATCATGCACTGATCACGTGGCTATCATGCACTGACCACGAGATCGATCATGCACTGATCACGCCTAATCATGCACTGATCACATGACTGCCCATGCACTGATCACGTGGATGATCATACACTAATCATGTGACAGATCATGCACTGATCACGTGGCTGATCGCACTGATACCGTGACTGACCATGGACTGATCACATGACTATCATGCGTAGTGATCACGTGACTTAATGGCGCTGACCATGTGACTGATCATGCGCTGATCATGTTTGCTATCATACACTGATCATGTGCCTCTGGAGGCAAAAACAAAGAGCTGAGTAGGCACGAATCAAACAGTCAGCAGGCAATAATCATGGAACTCAGTTGTGAGGAATCATGCTGCTCAGCTGGCACAATCAAGCAGCTGAGCAGGCAGGAATTACGCAGCACAGCTGGCAAATTGTCAAGCAGATGAGCAGACAGTAATCACGCAGCTCAGCAGGCCCTGATCACGTGACTGAGCATGCACTGTTCACGGCTAATCATACACTTATCACGCGATTGATCATGCACTGATCACTTGGATATCATGCACTGATCACGTGGCTGATCATACACTGCTCACGAACTGATCATGCACTGATCACGGGCTATCATGCACTGATCACTTGGCTGACATACACTGATCACGCGCCCGGTCATGCACAGAATACATGACTGATCA
>NW_027219420.1:0-3672 GCF_027580195.1 Bos mutus
TGTCCACTGGGTCTCATGTGGAATGGAAAGAAGGGCTCCCCCCCCCCCCCACACACACCACCCACCCCCACTGTTGACAGCCTTGTGATGAGAAAGCGGTCCCGAAACAAGAATCAGACAAACCAGAAGCCCAGATGATAGTCCTTGAGATGAAGGAACTAAGCAGCTGGTTGCGATGGCACCAAGAAAAAGTTGCTCTTTTTGTCTGCCCTCTACTCCTTTCTTCCTGGACGCCTTAGGGTTTTGTCATGGAGATTTGAAAGAAAGTGCAAACCGTCAATTGCTTTTCAATTCTAGGGTTTCTCTCTTGCCTTGTTCAGTTAGCCTTAACAGTAAAAATCAATGAAAACTACATAAAGATTCAAAGATACCAACAAAAGGACAGCTTCTGTTTTTGAAATCATCTTTCCATTTAGTAGAACACAGGCTCTATTCTTTGTATTTTGCCTAGGAATTAGCAATGTCCTGGTTCAGATGGCAAGGCATCGCGCGCGCAGGAGACTGGGGTTTGATCCCTGGGTGGGGAAGATCCCCCCGGAGAAGGAAATGGCAACCCACTCCCAGTATCCTCGCCTGGGAAATGCCACGGACAGAGAGCCTGATGGGCCGCAGTCCATGGGTTGTATTAAAGTTAGGCTCAACCCTCTCCCATATCTCCTGACAGCCAGTCACGGCCCGTTGTCTGGCCCCGCCTCTCCCAGGCGCTCTGGCTCTGGCTGAGGAGCTGGCGAGGGCTAGCTGTCTCCCTGGTGTCGGTGTCTACAGTGTCTGTGTGTCTGTCTGTGTGCCTGCTCGGTGGCTCGTCTGCTCTCTCAGGAAGGTCGAGGGCTTAGCGTAGGGGCAAAGGGGGCCTCGGTGCGCGTGAAGGAGGGGGCTGGCGCTCGGTCGACGCGCCTCCTGGCTTCTGGTGGGTTTGGGCACGGACAGGTGCTGGCGCGATTAGGCGCTCAAGTTTCGCTGCACCCCAGGCCGCAGGGAGGTTCAGAGGCCCCTGGGCCGCTGGGTTGAGGCGGCGGCGGGCGCAAGACCGACACCTCCGGGCCGCGGGCCTGAGTAGCGAATGGGATCGGGGAGGCCCGCTCAGCAGCGCTGGCCGGTCTGAGTGGCCTTGGTGGAGGGCGCCGACCTCCAGACTTTCAGCCCAGTCCCCAGGCCCGCCGCGTGCACGCGCACGCTCTCCCGCCAATGGGGTCCTGAGCCCCTCGAGCCGGCCCGCCAGGCGCTTTGCTGGTCTGTGCTGGCGTTGGCGGGGGGCGGGGTGGCGCTGCAGCGCTGAGTCCGTCGCGGTGGCGGCGCAAGTACAGCACGCCCCGCGTGAGAGGTGCGGCCGTTGGCCCGACCTGCAGGGCAGAGCCCGAAGGGGAGGCGGCGCAAAGGCTCTTGTGGGGCGCCCTGAGCCAACCGCCACCGCCTCGGCCCTATCAGCCTGGAAGGCGCGATCTCGTCTGATCTCGGAAGCTAAGCAGGGCCGGGCCTGGCATCTTGGATGGAGACCACCTGGGAATCCCGGGTGCTCGAGGCTTTGCCTACCAGAAGAGGTCCTTTAGCCCCGCCCAGCGTCGGTCCTCAAATCCCCGGCAGCCCCAGCCCCTCCCGGGCGCGAGGCGGCCTGGCGAGGCCCGACTCGCTGCAGACCAGATTGCCTCTGCCGGCATGAGCCTCCGCGTCGCATTAGCTTCCAGGACACCAGCGGCAAGAGCAATCCCGTCTCCCATCACCAGGAGCTCCTTTAGCTTTACCTCAGAAACTATCCAGGAGCTTACAGACTCAGCAAACCCAGCCCCCGCCCCACCCCCTGCCTATAGCCATACTTATCTTGCGCATATGCTAGCGCACACACAGATAAATGTACCCAAGCAGGCATCTATCTTATTCACTTATACCGTGGAATTGTATCCATACCTGAAGTAGGACTGCTGAACCATAGGCTACTTCCACTTTAGTTCCTTGAACCTCCATATTCTTTTCCATACCGGCTCTGCCCGCCCATTCCTACTCACAGTGGAGAGGGTTCCCTTTGCTCTACATTTCTCAACACGATTTATTGACAGACATTGCAATGAGAGGCCCATCGGACTCATGTAAGTAGTCCTCCTTGGGATTTGGAGTTGAGCCTCTCCAATCATTATTAGTGTAGAGCAAAGATGACCTTTTGGCCTCTGCACTCTTTGGCTTCCATCCCATAGGGCATTTTTCGTTTTTTGAATGTCTAAGTTTCCCTGGTCTGTAGCCTTCCAAGATGCTATTTTCCCTGCCTGAAATTCTTCCTGCATCTCAGCCTGGTTTTACCTAGGTTCAACCTATGGACCTCAACAGTGGGTGCCTCTGGAAAGCCTTCCCTGCACCCAGGTTTTGTGGTGAGGAAGAGGCCCTCTATAGGTTCTCAAGGATCTGCCTGTGATTTTTTCTCTGTAGGTTGATTAGTTCTTTCCACTATATTCAGGCACAATCTCTAGGCAGCGAAGACATATCCCATACATGAGATTTCTTGCTCGGAACTCGTACAGCAGATTTCTAAGTTGAAGGCTTTTTCAAGGCTCTAGAATCATATGAACATTCAGTGGCTCCATTTTCATTTCAAGAAAATCATTTAACTTCCATGTAAAGGTAGAACCCCAACATTAGTCATACCTCCTTGACCACTTCAGAGCAAGTCTTGTGGACCCTTCTGGAAGTGTGTAAGCTCTTGCAAGTAGAATCTTTATCATTCTCGAACTTTGGTGTCATTGCAATCATCCAGAAAGCTTCCAGGTCAGGTTCCAGACCACCAGCACACAGTCAGTAGCCAGCGGAGTAGTTCAGAATGCACGTGTTCACCCAGCATTACCGTTATTTGCTGCACACTCACTGCAGTGACAGGGCCTGGATGTCACTAGGTCTCATGTAGAATGAAAGAAGACTCCTTTCTTCCTGGACACTTTAGGGTTTTATCATGAGATTTGAAAGAAAAGTGCAAAAGTCATATGTGTTGAATCAAGATTTTGCATTTAACCATCTCTCAAAAAGGAAGAGCTTCACTCTGCACATGTTTCTTTCCAAAAACTGCCAATTGCTTTTCAATTCTGGGTTTTCTTGCCTTGTCTAGTTAGCCTTAACAGTAAAAAAATCAACGAAAAACTACATAAAAGATTCAAAGATACCAACAAAGGACAGCTTCTGTTTTTGAAATCATCTTTCCATTTAGTAGAACACGAGCTCTATTCTTTGTATTTTGCCTAGGGAATTAGTAATGTCCTGGTTCAGATGGCAAGGCATCATCTCAGAGACTGGGTTTGATCCTGGGTCAGGAAGATCCCGCGGAGAAGGAAATGGCAACCCACTCCCAGTATCCTCGCCTGGAAATCACCACGGACAGAAGAGCCTGATGGGCACAGTCCATGGGTTGTATTAAAAGTTGGGCTCCCAGCAACTCTGAACACAAGTATTTCAAGACACCTCCCACTCAAGTGGGAGTGTGTGTGTGTGTGTGTGTGTGTGTATCTCCGGGGCCCGTCTTGGAGTCTGGCAGCAAATCTTCATGTATTTCTGCCTCTGCCGACTCCAGCCAGAGCCCGGCCCCGCCCCACCCCTGCCTCGAGGCGATCGCGCATGCATCATGTGCGCGCGCAAGACGCACAGATAGATGTGCCCAAACGGGGCATCTATCTTGTTCACTTATACCGTGGGTGGATC